>NC_056741.1:1002351309-1002451309 GCF_019279795.1 Protopterus annectens | reverse complement strand
GGTTCTAGATATGCTGTGGTGCATTTTAGATTTTTTTTCCAACTTTGGACCAATGATTATATGAACAAAAATGTTAACTAAGGAAGAAAAAAATCAGGTTATTTTCTTTCAGGGCTCAAATAAGTTGTGCCCAAGGCTGAATATTCAAAGCTGATAAAATAGTATTTCCCAATAAACTGAGAAGACAAATGTTTGCTAAAATACATTAAGCATATCTGCAAAAAGTGGCTGCCCTCTTCCATTCAAAAAAAATGACAGTCACTTCTTATGCACCCCTCTTCTATTAGATTTGGATCAAAATAAAAGAGCAAATGGTCGCAATCAACCATTTCTACTTTTTGCTGTCATACATACTGTCCCCAAAAGACAGACATCTTCTGAGTACCCCACTGATGTCAGACTGGGTTAAAAGTGAACAAACAAAATGCCCCCACAGCATATTTAAAACATAATGCTGTCAGTCAGATATGCACTGTTGCCTCCTTACCCCATCCCTGAAACACAAGCCACCTGTATACATCTAATTTCTGAGTGTGAATAAATAAAAAAAAAAATACTGATCACAGTAATGTAGTCTGACACTTCGTTCATAAACAGTACACCATGTCCAGACAAGCTGTAGCAACCTTTTCTGCAAGCCACTGAGGTCTGATTGTGAGGAAAGTCAAAGAAATAGTGCCCAAACTGTCCCCAGTCCCCAAATAAGCTAAAGTAACTTTCTGTGCACACGTCTGAGAAGACTAGGTGAGAACTGGAGCAGAAGTTTGAATATGAGGCCTCCCTAGTAAGCCTGTGTCTAAATCTCCTTTTACAACACAATAGGCTAGCCGCCCAGTGGTGTAAGCCTTGGCTGTAAACGATTATCACCATTGAAGTGACACCCTGATGCCATGTGCAAAAATGGGGAAAAAGGGGTTGTGGAGTGTGTAGGTGTTGCCCAGACTCCCAGAAGATCTGAGTGTCTAGATACTCTGTGACACATTTTCTGTGTTATTTTGAAGATAATTACTTGACGTTTTTTTATTTCTATTCAGAAAAGCTATGAATATGCCTACCAATATTGTAAATGCCCAGTGCACACACAAGTTCATAGGTTCATAGGTAAGTACTAGGCTATCTGCCCAAGGACATTTATAAGCCTAGCCAGAATGTGTTGGCTTTTGCCACCCCCTTAGATTAGTTCCCTGTGCCTCTGTCCAGCACAGCCATTAGTTCCCTGTGCCACTGTCCAGCAGAGCCACTGCAGTGATCCCCAGGGTAAATTTTCTGTTTCCCATCCACCCGTCAAGGTTTCTCTTGAAGAGTGTTAGTGAGGGGCTCTGCCTGATGTATATTGGAATCCTGTTCCAAAGCATGGGGAGTCTCTGGGATAGGAATCTATCCCTCCAGCATGTCCTATTTATCATTATGGTGAGGTTTAAATCTCTAGAGCGTGTGGCTCTCAGGGATTTTTTTTTTTTAGGTGGAGCATGTCCATCAATTCTGGGTTGGACATGGCCTTGTATGTCAGGCAGAGATCACCTCTGAGTAAGCAGGCGAGGTTACTGTGTCTGTCTTTTTAACTAAGCTTTTTTAATTAAGCTTACTAATTAAGTAATTAGTAACTCCTATAAAAAGGGAGGTACTCTTTGTATTCTTTTAAAAAATTCCTCTGAAGAAGCCACACTGTGTTTGTGGCGAAAACGCTGCTTTTTACCTGTGCAAAATAATAAAAACGCGTTAAGGAACTTTTGGGCTTGTGTTCTTGGTGGACTGGAGCTTTGTTCGCTCGTTTGTCTTCTGCTTTTTTGGTATTTTACCTCTGAGTAAGCGGTATGCAACTGAGTACAGCTGGAGTTTCTTGAGTCTGGCTGCATAGGGCATCTGTTTGAGGCCAGTAATCCTCTTGGTGAGGTACTTTTGTGGGTCTTTCCAGCTGTTGCAGGTGTCTTGTAAAGTACATCCCAAATGGGGCATTGTATTCTATGATGGGTCTAATGAGTGATGAGTAGAGAGGCACAATAACCTCTTTTATTTTAGATGTGAACCCTTTTGTGATTAGGTGGGCCACATAGAAGGATTTTCTAACCACCTTGGCAATATGATTATCAATGGAGACATTACTATCTACTTGGGTCCCCAGATCCCTTATTACATTTTCTGTATTTATGGGACTACCACTTATGTGGTAGTTCATGGGTATTTTGTTTTTTTCCAAAAGGGATGACTATGCACTTTTTGGCATTTAGCTTGAGGCCATGATTTTGACACCAGGTATCCGTCTCAGTGAGACCCATCTGGAGGTTGTCTGCATCAGCCGGAGAATCAATTATGGCCCTAGTTTGCAGTCGTCTGCGAACTTGGTCATCCATAGTCCTCCTATGCTTGCCTGTACCTCTGAGAAGTATATACCGAACAGGAGGGGTCCTAGGATTGAGCCCTGGGGGACGCCACTTGTAACCGGTTTAGAGCCAGATGTAGAGCCTGCAACTCTCACCATGTGGGTTTTATCCATGAGCCAGTTGACAACCCATCTCATGACACAGGGGTTTATGTTCAAGCTGGTGAGCTTGTCTATAATATTAGAATGGGGAATGGTGTTGAAAGCCTTTGCGAGGTCTAGGTAGGCTGTATGGACCTCCTTTCCCTCGTCTAATGCCTTGGTAACCGTCTCAAAGAAGTCCACCAGGTTTAGAAGGCATGATCTGCCGTTAAAGCCAAACTGGGTAGGGTCCAAGGTTTGGAGGTTCCCAATGTCTCTGTTAATGAGTTCCATGATGATGCGTTCCATAGCTTTGCAGACCAGGCTAGTCAGGCTTATAGGGCGATAGTTCCTGGGGTCCATTTTGGCTCCAACTTTGTGGAGCGGGATAACTGTTGCTGTGCGCCACTCTGTGGGTATGTAGCCTGTAGAGAGGCTGAGTTTGAACAGTGTGTTTAGGTGAGGGGTTAGTTCATTTTGGAGCTGTTGTAAGACACAGCCTGGGACACCGTCCGGTCCCATTGAAGCTGTGTTTTTGGTTTGGATAGGGCTGTTTTAACCTATGTGTCAGTGATTGACGGGGCCCTACATTCTTCTGGTATGGTTATGTGCCTTTAGGGGGTGAGAGGGGGTTGAAGTTTGCATTAAACCTTTCTGCCAGAATGTTGACAATATCAGTCGGTTCAGTGTATTTTTTGCCATTCTGCACTAACTCAGAGCAGATCTGAGAGTTTCCACTTATGTTCTTGACATAGCTAAAGAACGCCTTGTGGTTATCTTTGGAGTCATTGGCAATTTTTCTTTTGAAACTAGCCTTGGATGATTTAATGAGGGATCGTAGTTTCTTGCTGATACTGATCAGGGATGTCTTTCCTTGTTGGGATTTTACTCTTTTCTGTACTATTTTCTCATTCTGTTGTATAGCTTGTTTATGGCAGGGGTCCACCAGACTGGTTTCCTTTTCTTGGAGGAGTGAGTCTTGGTTTTACTTGGGATAGCACAATCCATGCATTCCTGCAGATGCTCATAGAGTGCCTTTGTAAAGATTTCAGCAGCTTGGACAGCATTGTCCTTTAGCATGGGGGCTGTGAACCTTTCCACCTCGGTCTTGTGAAGTTTCCTTTTGAAAAGTTTTTCATGGTGGTTTCCTTGATTGGGGGTGAGGGTGGAATGTGGATATCCAGAATGATTAGTCTATGGTCTGATCTAACCAGTGAGGGGTTGACCTCTGGTGTGGAACACCGGTTGTCCATGTTGGTGATGACCAGGTCCAATATGTTGTTCCCTCTGGTGGGGGTGTTGACCAGTTGATCCAGGGCGTTCGAGTTTATAAATTCTAGGAAGCGTTGGGCAAGGGAGTTAGTACTTGAGTAGTTCTCCCAGTTTATGTTTGGGTAATCGAAATCACCCAGTATTAGGGTGTTTGGTAGGACCTTCATATTTCCCAGTGTCTCCAGAAATGCAGAATGGGGGTCCTGGGCCATGGTGGGTGATCTGTAGCAAGCTACAATTTGGATTGCAGTTTTGCCCATTGTTAGTTGCACATGGATGATCTCTGATGCATTGTGCTGCGCCACTAACCTGGAGGTGTGGGTATCCTTGATGACTATGGATACACCCCCGCCTTTTGTGTTTCGGTCCTGGTTCTGTGGCTGAAAGGTATGGTATGAGTTATAGCCTAGTAGTGCTGGGGTGCTCTCAGGAGCCTTAAACCAGGTTTCTGTTACTGCACAGATGTCGATGTTCTCCATACTGAGGAGTGCCTCGAGTGCGTGCATTTTGAGGTTTAGACTTCTGGCGTTGAGTAGCATATACACACACACACACACACACACATACATGCACACCTGCACACGCACACAGACACCACTTGTGTGACAGTATACACCTCAGATGTATGATCATATAATTAATAAATGCATAAATAAAGACCTAAAAATGTACAGAAATGTTTTTCATTTTGGTGCTATACACTGCAAACCACTGCTAGCTCCTCTGTTATCTTCTTAAGACTTAGGGTCAAAGACCCAAAATCAGGGACAGATTTAAATTTTGCTCTTATTGCTAGATGAACAGATTTTGTATTAACAAGTATTTTCTGAAGGACAGGAAGAATGAAACGCGTATATGTCATTATTTACTGGTTACATTATACAATATATTTTGAGAAACGGTAACCCTTTCTGATGGTGAAGTTATGATTTCTGATTCTCACTAGCTGGACGTTACCAAATTTGAACTCACCCACTCTGTCATTTAACAACCCTATGGTCCAGTGCCATCTAGAAAATTCTCATACTGTTTAGTATATTACTATACTTTCTATATATTCATTATCACTACCTCTGTGACCTTTAAAGACATCTGTTAGGAAATGCTTTCCACCTGGATGTTGTAAATACCCCTGAGCAACATGAGTTTAATTATTTCCTCCTCTGTTCCTCCTTTCTTTCATGATGTGCATATTTAGTTTCTGTATTCGCTCTGTTCCCATGAGTTTCCTGTTGTAACTCTCACTATTTTAATTAACATTCTCCTAACTTCCTGGATTCTCTCCATCTCCTTGTAAAAGACCTCACTAATAGTATACAAAAAAGGCATAATTTACTTCTGTCTGCTGGTAATATTTCATCCTCTCTGCACCATAGGATCTTTTTTTTTTTCTTATTGCTCCTTAGCACAAGATGAAGACTGTTAGAGCACGTCATGTTATTAAACCAATATTCCTTTCTTTTGATGACATATTTGCTTTACTAAAATATTAGCCCCTTTGTTTCTACTTTCCAAGTACACTGTCTTGTATTTATTTGCATTGAAGTTAATGATCATGCTGTCTCCATTTACCTCCTGTTTGAAAAAATGTCACGGTTCTTTTCTTAGATTTGCAACTGCAGTAATGTGATAAATCATCTTTATTTTCTTCTTCTTGCATAATTGCAGTAAAAACCCTTTGTTTTTTAAACCACAATTACAAAACAAAGGATTTCTACTACAGTTAAAAAAAGGCAGAACTGCAGCGCAGTCTAAGGGCCTTAACCACAATTACAAGACTGAAACGGAAATGTGGCATTCTTTCTCGCTTGGGTCAGTGAAGAAATTTGACTGTAATGTTTAGTATACTTTCCCCCTCACATTCATTAACTGTTTTGCACAACGCACGTTATTGGAAAATACATTATTTTCTTGTTCTTTTATTTCTTTGAACTGTGAAGCAGGAATTTGACCAAGCTTTCCTTCTTTCAACTTTCCCTTTCAGTTCTTGTGAGCAGCTGTTGCATGTAAGACATACAAATATCTACAGAATCACATGAAGTGGCATTTTGTGACTTTAACAAGTCTTGAAATCACAGTGCAAGCATGTGCAGTGTATACCTTGTGCAGCTATCCTGAAATAACACTAGCCTACGTGGAATAGCAGTAAAGCGATCATTTTCTATGCATGACACCTTGTATAAAAAAATTATTGAACCAGCATCCTATACTTTAAAGATTGTTCAAGGCTTGCTACATTTAGGTATGTGTGTTTGGAGTGAGGACCTTGTGAAACAAAATTAAAACAGTTATAGGTTTCAACTTAGAGTAGATAGTGGGTAGAGAGGCTTGATGATGAGCAATACGGTTAAATAGAAAAATGCGACTGCCGCTAGACAGTAAGAATTCAGACCAAAATTAAAAAGCTGTAATTGTCCCTTTAAATGAAATTTCTTACTTCAATTCACCTCTCCTCTTCCATAAACCCTCCAAAAGGAGCAGTGGGAGCCATAAAAGCAGTTTGAACTTAAGTGAAATACATTGCCATAGATTTTACTGCTCAGTTTATAACTTCCACCCAGATATACCTTCTGAATAGTCTATAATATAACTTATCAGGACCAACGGAGTTGCTTTTTAACTATAGACTCAAATAAGCTTTCTGCCTTGAGAATGGAGGACTGCAAAGGTCATTCCTCCTTCATAAGGAAGAACCATCAACAAATCCCAGAAACTACTGACTCATTAGTCTGACTAGTCTCATTTGCCAAGCCATGGAAAGAATTATCATGGAAATGATCAACAAAGACATAGGATCCATCCCAGTTTAGCTTTGAAAAAAGGATGATTATGTCTACTGAACCTGGTGGACTTCTTTGAAAAGGTCACCAAGGCAATGGATGATGGTATAGTGGTGTGTACTGCCTATGTTCTTATACGGACTACTTAGAGGTGACATATGCCTGGTGTAAAAGGCATCCTTGGATCCTGCTCTGATAAACTTTTGCACATTATCAAAACAAAGAGCACCAGGACTACTAGATCTAAAGATGTAAATTTTGCTTGTGACATAAAGAGGATATGTTGGAACAACAAATAATGTAGCTCATAGAATGCCCATTCTACGAAATAGTCTCCCCATCGACGTGAAGCTAAGTCCTCCCTAACCCTATTTAAATGTAACTTGGACCAGTGGATGGGCAATCAGAAATTAACCCCTGGTGTGGTGCCCATGTCTCTGATGGACAGAGGCAGCCAGTAAAACATGTCATAACCAAAAATCATCCCTTATATAAATGTCTAAAACATAAAACTTTGTGGGTCACATTTGGGTTGCACAGCTAGGTTTATAAAGACCCTAGTGGCCGCTAGCCTAGTATACATCTATGAATCTGGAAGAGTGGCTCCCAAAGGCAGCTAGACTGTCGAGATCAGTTGACAAGGAACTGATCGTAACAGTCCAGACGTATTTTAGGACTCTCACATTGCCAAGCTGAATAAAATCTGCTAAGTGTTTGGTTAAAGGGGAAATGTAAAAAGCAAAACAAAAATTGTACTGCCAAAAGAGGTACACTCGAGAGGCAGGTGCTAATGGGGGAGCTTTAGCTCCCCAGTAAATCAGCCACTATTATATTATACATTAAATTAGCAGATAATTTTATCAACCTGTGCAGCAGCCTTGAAAAATATCAATCCCTGTATCACTGCATCTTAGAAATGGGCTTTAACGTGTCTTCTAGATATGCCTGATTCTTCTGGTTTTTTTTGCAGTTAAAACAGGAGTTGATGAACCAAACATTGACAATAATACCACTTGATAATACTGACAGAAGCCATTCTATATGGCTATTAATCTCCATCTCTACCTTTCTTATCTATCTGTCTGTCTATATATGTGTTTGTGTGTACATGCACATACACATAAAACCATGCTTATTTGTTGCAGATGATAATAATAATGGGCGACTTCAACTACCCCACCATTAACTGGGAAAACTACTCGTGTACCAACTCCTTAGCTCAACGCTTTCTGGAATTCATAAACTCCATTGCCCTGGATCAACTTATCCACACCCCCACCAGGGGCAACAATATCCTAGACCTAGTCATTACCAACATGAGTAACTGGTGTTCCACACCTGAAGTCAACTCCTCGTTGGTCCAATCCGACCATAAGCTAATCACCCTTGATATCCACATCCCGCCCCCACCCCCCATTAAGGAAACCATGGTAAAAAATTTCTCCAAAGCCAACTTCATGCTTCTTAAGACAGAAGTGGTGAACTTCATGACACCCATGCAGATGGACAATACAGTTATGACTGCTGAATCCTACACAAATGCACTCTATAAGGACTTACACAAGTGCATGCAAACAGAACCAAGATGCTATCCTCCAAAAAAAGGAAGCCAATCTGGTGGTCCCCTGCCATAAACAAACTGTACAACAGAAGGAAGAAACTGTTCCAAAAGAGAGTAAAATCTCATGAGTGGAGGAGCTCCCTGGTCAGCCTCAGTAAGAAGATGAGATCCCTTAAAAGATCCTCCAAAGCTAGCTACAAAAACAAAATCACCACTAATTCTAAGGACAACCACAAAGCATTCTACAGCTATGTCAAGAATCTCGATGCAACACCCAGATCTGCTCTGAGTTACAGCACAAAGGCATGAAAATTACAGAACCAACTGATATTGCCAACATTCTGGCAGATAGGTTCAGTGCTAACTTTACCCCCCCCCCTTCACCCCCTAAAGGGCCCATATCTATACAGCTATACAGGAAGAATGCAGACTCCCTTTAATCATAACTATGCAGGTAAAAGCTGCACTCTCTAAAGCCAAAAACACAGCATCCATGGGACCGGACAACATCCCAGGCTGCGTTTTACATGAAATTCAGAACGAACTGGCTCCTCACTTAAGCACCATGTTCAATAATAGCCTCACATCAGGCTTTGTGCCCACTGAATGGCACACAGCAACAGTTATCCCACTCCACAAAGGGGGAGCCACCACTGATCCCGGGAACTATCAACCTATTAGCCTGACAAGCCTGGTCTGCAAGGCCATGGAACGTATCATCATGTAACTCATAAACAAAGACATTGGTAACCTCCAAGCTCTGGATCCCACCCAGTTTAGGTTTGTGAAAGCAGATCATGCCTCCTGAACCTGATCGACTTCTTTGAGGCAGTCACCAAAGCCGTAGATGAGGGTAAGGTGGTTCACAAAGCCTGTCTTGACCTCGCCAAGGCTTTCGACACCATCCTCCATTCTTGAATTATAGCTAAACTCACTAAACTAGGTATAAATCCCTACATCACAAGATGGGTTGCCAACTGGCTCACTGATAGAACCCACACTGTAAAAGTTGCAGACTCCAAATCTGACCTCAAAGCAGTGACAAGTGGAGTACCACAGGGTTCCATCCTGGGACCTCTCCTGTTTGATATCTACTTCTCTGAAGTACAGGCTAACACAGAAGGCCTCTGGCTAATGAAGTTCGCAGATGACTGCAAACTAGGAGCCATAGTCAAGTCCCCAAATGATGTGGACATCCTACAGAAGGGCCTCGCTGAGACAGATGCCTGGTGTCAGAACCATGGCCTCAAGCTCAATGCGAAAAAGTGCAGTGTCATCCCCTTTGGTAAAAACTCTGTACCCATGAGCTACCACATAGGCAGCAATCTACTTAATACCGAATGTGTGATAAGAGACCTTGGGACCCAGGTGGACAGTAGTCTCTCCTTTGATAGTCACATCACCAGAGTAGTCAGGAAGTCCTTCTACGTGGCACACCTCATCATAAAAGGGTTCTCATCCAGGAAAAAAGAGGTCATTGTTCCCCTCTACTCGACACTCATTAGACCCATTATAGAGTACAACGCCCCTTTTGGAATGTACCTCACAAGACATCTGCAGCAGCTGGAAAGGCCACAGAAATACCTCACAAAGAGGATTACTGGCCTCAAACAAATGCCCTACATTGACCGCCTCAAAAAATTCCAGCTTTACTCCATAGCATATCGCCTACTCCAAGGTGATCTCTGCCTAATATATAAAGCTATGTCAAACCCAGAGCTGTTGGACATGCTACACCTAAAGAAATCCCAATCCCTCTGAGCTACACACTCTATGGACATAAACCTTGTCACCACAGTAAACAGGACATGCTGATGGGATAGATTCTTGTCCCAGAGACTTCCCATACTCTGGAACAGGCTACCCATCTATGTCAAGCAAAGTTCTTCATTAGCACTCTTCAAGAAAAATATTGATGAGTGGATGGGAAATAGGAAATACACCCCAGGAATCACTTCTGTGTCTCTGCTCGACAGTGGCATAGGAAAATAACTTTCTTGGGTGGAGTAAGCCAGGGAACCTTGTTGGCTATGCTTACATAGGCCCTTGGACCGATAGCCTAATACCTACCTATGAACCTATGATCTATTCACTAATGTGATATACATCAGTTGTTGGAGAATCAGGTGTGTCAGCAGGGAAGTTTTTCTTCTTAGAAACACAGGTTAGAAGTGGACTGCAAGTTAATATGTATATCCAGAAATGGTAACTAGTTAACTTGCAGCTAAGGGTAACTATCCAGAATCATTGCCTGCTTATTGTAGGTGACAGGATCCCACTGCTGCATATAACAGTGTGTGGACTCAGTTTTCAATAAAAAATCACTGTTAAGTGCTATTGTATTATAAAAGGTCATAGAGGGTTAACAGTTTTTGAAGAGTTACTTTGGAAGAGCAAACTAATAAAGGATCTGAAAACAAAATATTCCGATTCATTATTTATTTTGACATATCTCATTATTACATAATTTACTGCATAGATCTCCATTCTCTTGCATCAGTGACTATCAGTTCTTTTAAATACAACTGATAGTTAATAATAAATGGTCGGGGGCTAGGGATAGAGTGCAAACAATAGCTATGAATGTGGTTTTCCATAAAGCAAGCTCTGTAAATTGATAGTCACAAAAAATCCCACTCACCTTTTGTTTTTATATGGGTTAGAACCCACCTCCTCACATTCCCATACAGGGTGCTTTAGCCCCATACTTTTACTTAATATAGCAGGTACAAGACTGCTGAACATTGGAGAAAAGAGAATTTCACTTGGGTAGCACAGCATCACTTCAAGTATGTCTGCTGTTTGCTTACTTGTACATCAAGTGGTTGCCTTCATGTTAAATTTTCATTGCAGTAAGGACATTTTTTATGCCTGCTGGGGGCCACCTTAAAGATTTTTTCACTTTACAGAAAGTATGGGGCTGTGTCTTACACATGATTTGCAAAAATGCGTCGCACATCATGAAAACAAAAATTGTGCAGCTATTTGGTTTACAGAAAAGAGAAACACTGTTGCAAAGCCACATTTGTGAACAGACCAAGTAATTATTTTTGGTGTCCTTTCATATGACTGAGGGAGGTTTGATGCTCAAGGTTGCAGTTTGTGTATTCACTGCCTACATATTGTAGCAATGTGTGTCTGCTAACTTTGGTTGTCTCATTCTCTTCCCAACACTGCCCTATCTCAGAGAAAGTAATGTTTTCTTTGTTTCTTTACTTGATTTTTACATTATTGTTCTTTCAGTGGCATACAGTGACCATGCGGTAAGAATAACAAATTAAGGGTGGATTTTAGGGGCTCATTCAGTGTTGGTATTGTGTGTTTCTGCTCAAAACTGATTCTACTTTGAGCAATGGTCCAGTGAACCATTATATCAATAGTTTTGTGATTTTCAGACTGAGGGAATGTGCTTATGGGGGTTGGGAATCAATGTAACAGAGAAGACCCCTTGTTTTTAATCTGAGTTGCAATAACTTAGGCATAGCAATAACTACATTAGTGGGTAGAGGAGGCAAAGTTACCTGTGAGGACAGTCAAAATTTTAATATTGCAATACTATTCACATAGCCGGGTTTGAACTAATGTTTTCTAGCTGAGAATTCAAACTATCACGTCTAACTCATGAAAAGCAACACAAAACCTGGGCAGAGGGACCCAAGGTTAAAGCCTGTGAATAATTTTGAAAATACAAAATTTATGCAATGATAATATCATGATTAATACCATATTTATAATAGCTCTTAAGAAGTAATTTAATGACTTGATATGAATGAACTAATGAGAAGGCATAGCCATACAGTAAAATCATTGCCACATCCTACTGCATTACTTGTTAATACCTATGACTAAAACTGCCTAACAGATTATATCACATGGCTCAGACATAAAAGATAAATACCAGTGCAGTAAGAATGATGAACTTATTATAAATATGGCAATATATTAATGTGACAACATTAGGTATTAGTCCAAGTGCTGATCTCGATATATTTTTGGCATTAATATTGAAAGAAATTATAAGTGCATGCAACTGCATATATATATTACTTACCACAGAATGTTTCATTCCTCCAGTTGTTAACTGTTGCATTTGCTGCTTGACAGGCACCCACATAAGCCTGAATTGACTGACATACAACAGCACTACTCATTTCAGAAAGGCAAACATCGTAGATGCAGTTCTGAGCGTAAGGATCAGGACTGACTTGTGAATGACATAACGCAAATGGTCCATAGACATCAGTTATAATTCCACAGCTAGCTGTAGCCTGGGGGAGGAGCTCAGGTGAACATACAGGGCATGAATTTTGACAGCCATTACTGCAGCCAGCTCTGCTTCTGTCCTGCGTTTTCCATTCTGAAGCAAACAGGAACACATCACTGACTTGGGAGCCAGAGGGTAAGATGAAATCATCTGCTATATCTCCATTGAAGTTACCACACAGTCCACAAGTTTTACCTCTGTACACAGCGCTGACATTGACAGACAAAGCAGAACTCATATCATATGCAACAGTTAGTCCAATACTGCTCTGCAGGACTGTATGTATTCCATTCTGATAAATGGTTATCTGTCCATTAAAGAGGTTTACAGGAAGGTTTACAATTATTCCATTCACCTGTAAAAAAATGTCATGTCAGAATAGTTAACACATTTTACAATGTATTGCATTTTACAAATATTAAAGAACACTATAAAAATACTATTTTTCAGGTAAAAGTTTTGCATGTTATGTTGCTGATTATTAAAAGTATGTTACATAACTCTTTTTCAGTCTGTTACCTTACAGCAGTTACCTTTTCATGTATCACATACAATACCTTCTCATGAACATTGTAATCTGATGTGCATAGATTCCCCTTTTACTTTCTTCCTCCATTTTTTAGATGCATCAGACAGGCTCATAGTACCAGCCTGTGTCCACAAAATTCTGACATGATCATTTTTAAATTAACATTTGCAGATTTAGCAGTACTCCTTAAGTACATGTGATCAATGAAGTATGAAAAATATAGAAGAAGCAATAAGCAATTATTAGGTAAGGTTTTTACCATAACCCTGCATCTGTACATTGATATTCTGGCAGCATCACAAGTCACAAGCGGGAGTTGTTCCCATGTTGTGAATATCAGTTTTGTAAACTCTTTCTCTCCTGATGTTATCCGATTATCTATTGGCTGCACCAATAACCTTATGACTTTCTTGGTCCCTTTCTGTTGCATCGATTTCATCCCTTTGCTATTGTCAAGTAAAAGGAATATATCCTAGGCACATATTGCATCATGAGATTCACCAGGAAGTCCAAGTCAGTTTGTAATAATTTATATGAAGATCCCAGGGCACAGGAGGGAGAGAAGTCACTTGCTGCCAGACTGTCATTATACAGATCCATGATTATGGTGAGTATCTCACATAACAAGTGAGTCTGACTGTGTTGCACTTGGGAAACAGGACGCTAGTACCTTAGACTGCTAAACATTACTACAAACAAGTTCATTGTCAGCTGGACCCAGGAATTGTGTTGTGTAGAATCACTGTGGAGAAGGTCTGGACTCAGTATCCCTAACTTGCAGTGCTTGGCAAACATGCATAATGTATACTATGTCATCCATGTGCACATTTATGAGGAGGGTAAAATGTCTAGCTTGCAGTGTCTGGCAAATGTATGTTAGGTGACCTATGTAGCTACCATATAGTTATCATCCTCAGACATGTTCAGAAAGAAGGCAATGGAATTATAAACTATCTTTGTGGAACTTTAGAGCTACCTCAGGCTATGCCATGTTTGTCAAAGCAGGATGGCAGTTAGATAGCTGGCCAGATCAACCCTAATTGAACACAACCTTTTTCCTTCTGGCTTGGCAAAGTATAAAATACCTGCTATTCATTGGGAAAAGTGTCTGTTCTGTTTGCATAATGGAGATTCACTTTTTCTTCTCAGTACATCCAAATTCATATCAATGACAGTTTAAGTACACACATTTACAAAATATCTTTACTTAAACATGTTACAGGAACATGGCAAAGAGAAAAGTATTTTTGAAGCTGTGGGGGACTTTGTCCCTCCCAGCACCCCTTTACTTTCTGGTACTCAATCCAAGATTGTTGCACTTCAGAGAGAAAGTTGTCAGGTTTTACACTGCCTGTCAGTACTCGTTACTTCTCTAAAATAGTGCAAGGTCAGACCACCCTCTAAACATTAACTAAAATACAATTAATGTAGTCTGACTCTTATGAGAAACATGCAGCATCTAACTCAAGCTATTATTTTCAAAAAACTGGGACTGAACCCATGGTGATCTGTACAACTAACAGTATGAAGCTAAAGGTGAGTATCCACAATATGAAGTATTTAGTACCCAAGAGTTAAAATAGGCTGGTAAGAAAACTTGTAAATGGTTGAGTGACTAAGAGTTCTTAACAAATGCAACTTTGAGATTGAAGGAAAGAAAAGTTGCTTTGCAGGAAAATTCAGTCTTTGTGGATAAACAGGATGAACCAGCAATACCTGAAATTTGGAAATGCATCATGCAGAAGTAATAGTATCAGTTTTCTAACAAGGGAGTAAACTTATCAAAGTTTGCTAGTTCAGACAGTTGTAAATAGTTGTAGATAAACCTGATTTAGAAAGTACACTAACGTGTCTGCCTGTAGTGGAGGTAGATGAAACACTAAGTGCACCACAGAAACAAGAAATAATGGATTTACTTTAAAGAAATAATGAAGTGTTTTCAGAGCTTCCTGACAAAATAAACTTGATTCAGAACCATACCAAGACCATTTTAGGGCAGAAGGTTAATTTTCAAAAAAACAGTGTAAGAGGAGGTACAAAAATGCTTAAGACGAGGATGATAAGGGACTCATAGATTGAGTAGGACAGCTCCCTAGTGTTGGTCTTCAAATGTAATGGAACAGTTAGATTCTATAATAATTTTAGGAAGCTAAATGGCATGACAAAATTTGATAGCTACCCAATGTCTCAGGTAAATTAACTCATACAAAGGTTGTAGAAGTGAAGGTTTTTAACTACATTGGTTCTAACAAAGGTATACTGGTAAATCCCTTTAATGGCTAAAGTCAAAGAAAATATAGATTTTCTGACACCAAATGGCTTATTTCAATATTTTGCCCTTTTCTTTTGGGCTATATGTTGCATATGCAACCTTTCAGAGAGTTCTGGAAAGAATTTAAAACCCCATGGCTGCTGCTTACCTAGAACATGTATTAATGTACTTAGAGGACAATGACTCTCATCTCGCTAAGGTACATGATGTGTTAGATTCTTTGAGAAAAGCCAGGTCGACTGGTAATGCCTGCAAGAACAAGTTTGACATGACAGAGGTAAAATACTTATGATCTGATGTCCATTTTCATTCATTCTTAAGCTAATGGGATTGGATATGATCAGATCCAACTCAGCCATTTTACTAGCTTGTGGCCACCAACAAACTTTCAAGCTTCTTCCCTACCCATAATGCACCACCCTAACATCTCTCAGATCTCATTTGCTGCTTTAGCATTTAGATGTGGTCGCCTTCAGCTCTTGAGTCTTCAGTGAGAGATAAGTAAAGTTTTCAGTTTTCCTTTTAAAAAAATCTACAAAAGACTATTTCTTTAATCTTTAATCGTCATTTTTTATTTTAAGCCATTTCTACAGTTTTCTTCCTTACACTTTCAGTGTAAAACTTTTCTGCATATTAAAAAGAAAAAAAAAAGGTTTACTTTAACTGTTATCTCTCTCTTAACCAGGAATATGTCTGAGAAACATCCAGCAGGTTTAAAAAAAATGTGAAAAGTGTGTGCACAAGTTGCCTTTTTCTTATGCTGACAATTTTTGTGTTTACTGTTTAGGACTGGAACACTTAAAACAGGACTGCAGTATTTGTTGTGGTTCAACCCCGAGCTTTAGCAGACAGGAAAAATAAGCTGATTTTAAAGGAATTATTGCCATCTTCATTTTCTGAAACCAGTGTTGGGGTTCAGTCCTCCAAACATAAACATAAATGTAAAGAGCCATCAAAAAGGTCTAGATCCTTGGATTCTCCAGCCTCTACCTCTTCTGAATCAAGAAGAAATAAAAACTGAATCCAAAGCTACGTCTGATTCAACCATCATAAGATCTAAGCACTCATACTTCAAATACTGCAGCCTTGGATCTTACCAAACATATTTTGGATCCTACATCTTTAGATCTGAAGCCCTTACCAAGGACTACCTATTCACCAAGCCAGAATCTGGTTCCTTCCAGGGTGCCTTGTCCCTTTTTAGAGAAGCACTCAAAATCACTGTCCCTGGTATCCTGTCATTCCTCCAGGAGTCTCAAGGAAGCAGATGTGGAGAGGATGATGAATTTTTTTACAGAGCAAATTCAGAAGGGAGTTCTCATGGTTCCTACCCTTTCAGGTCAGGAAGTCCAGCTATCTGCCACTCTATCGAAAACAGCTCCTTCTCTAATTCAGCCTCTGGTTTTAGATCCCTCAGATCTGAGTCTTCTGGGTCCATCTGGTTTGGATGCAAAGATAGAACATTGTCTTCAGATCTGACCATTGTTCTGAGTGCACTGGCTCCGATATCCTTGGAGTCGGATAACTCTCAGAGGTGAAGCTTCCCTGTTGGATCTGAGAGAATGGAGTTGACTTCTAGGTTTTTGGAGCCATCTCTTCCTCTCAGAGCTTCAGTACTAAACAGCTCAGCTCCAGCTTCCACCTTGGGTGGATTTTTCTGGGGGGATGGAGGTGACAAGCCATTAACTTGCTATCTCAGCTCTACTGGCTTCCTTCTCCCCAGGGCGGTCTGCCTTTGAGGTAGTGAAGAGACTGTTCGCTGCTCCAGCAGGTCAGATGAGTCTTTCCCACTTAGGTCCACCCTCTACTTCTCAGATGAATTTACACCACGGTCAACATTTTACCCCACAGGGACAGCCAGCCCAAAGTTTCTAGTCTGCCTAGCAGGATATTTTGATCTTCTGATACTTCACTGGACCAACCCACTGAGAAAGCCCCTAGGAAGAAAAGGTGCAAAAGGAAGCACTTGGACTCTCTTCAGGAGTCAATCACTGAGGATATTGATTTCAATGAAGGGGAGTGGTCCTCAAAATCCCCACCTGATGACATTTCATTTGGAGACATTCTTGCAATCCTAAAACAAAGGAGTGGCTGGTCTTCCCAAGATCCTTCTCATGAGGAATCAATATTTCTGGAAGCATTTGGTACTGGCCCATCTACCTCCTGGGTTACTCCACCAGCAGGAACTTATTGCTTTAATCTTCAAGTGGGAGTGGAAGAAACCTGATACAATTGAGCTAATCTCCAAGAGACCAGACAGGATTCTGCCTCCACCAATAGGCCAGGAATATTGGATTAAAGGGGTTCCAATAGATGCCATGGTTGTAGCAGTGGCTACAAAAAAGGAACTCACTGAACACATTTCCTCTGTCCATCCTCCTAATAGTGAGTCAAGGGCGATAGACAGATTTAGGAATTGTGTTTATGCTTCAGCGACTTTTGCAGTTAGATTGCTGAACTATTTAGCACATTTTACTAGGCTACAAAGAGATTAAAAAGAGTTATCCAAATCTCTTTCTGGAACTGGAACTGCTGAGCCACAATCTTCAGTAGTCTCAGTTGGCTGCACTACAGGCTATATTCGATTTTTCCATGAGGCTTATCTTACTCACTGCAATGGCTGTGGGTTCACACATTTCCATCAGGATTTTGTGGAGTTCTTCAAGTTGCCATTCATTAATGCTCCCTTTGTCAGCACTTTTTTATTTGGCCCCACAGTAAAGGACACACTGTCCAGGTGAGAGAAACATGGAAAAACCCTCTCTGCAGTGGGCATGTGTTTTTCAACCCTTCGAAGGTCTTTTTCCAGAATCAAAGGGGAGGTCAAAAAGTGTGGTTCAGAAAATCTCAGGGTCCTTTCCAGGACACGCATGGCATTTATTCCCCCAGAGGCAGAGGGAGGAGCAATAATGGATGATGACATCCCTGTGGCAGAGGAGGCCTGCAACGCTAGGTGTCTAGAGATTCCTTTTCAGGCAAACCCTTTCATTGCTCCTGAATGGAAGCCTGATTGTCAAGGGTTGCTTATCTCTACACTAGAAAGCCTGGCTAAGTATAACAAAAGACATTTGGGTGCAGAGAATTATTTCCAGAGCTTATATAATCCCCTTTTCCTTACCTCCTCCAATAGCCAGATAAATTCTTGATGTTCCACACAATCAGAGGAAAGTAGTAGCACTAGAAATCCAAAAGCTGCTAGAAAAAAGTCATCCAAGAGGTCCCACCAGATCAGATAGAATCCGTAACTTACTCAAGATTCTTTTTAGTGCCAAAGAAAAGGGAGGACTGAAGACCAATTTTGGATCTCAGTGTTTTGAAGAAGTCAGTTTGATACACAAAATTCTGGATGGTCATGGTTCAGTCCATTCTGCCCTTTCTGGGCAAAGATGACTGGATGTGCTCAAACGATCTTCAGGATGCATACTATCACATAAAGATGAACAGACTATCCAGAAGGTACTTACACTTCTGTCTTGAAGCCTGCCATTACCAGTTCAGAGCACTGCCCTTTGGCATCACCACAGTCCCCATGGTATTTACCAAGTGCATGTCAGTGGTTGCAGCTCACTTAATACTGCAAAGATTCCAGATTTTTCCATATTTAGACAACTGGCTTATTACCGCCCTGACCAGGCATCGATTGATAGAAGCTTGGAATCAGGTGTTATAGACGAGTTTGCTTCTTGGAATAGCTATAAATTACTACAGGTTTCATTTGCAACCAACCCAAACATTGTAATTCATAGGAATAGTGTTCAACACAGTATCTATGGTAACTTATTTTTCTCTATCAAGAGTGCAAACTATAACTATGCAAGGCAGGAAAATAATTTGCAGTACTAGAATTTCAACCTGATTGATTCTGCAATCCCTGGGATCAATATCAGCAGCAGTAATTTTAATGCCTTTAGCAGGATTCCACATCAGTGGATGCTAGCAACACAGTGGTTTATTCTTTCTCAGCCCAAGTCTGCAAAGATGAGAATAACCCAAATGTGCAAACAATACCTTTCTTGGTGGAGTCAGATCAGCTGTTACAAGGTCATCCTTTCATCATCCATCAGCCAAGGCCATACTGATCTCGAACGCTTCCCAGATTGGGGGGGGGCACTTCCTGGGGAAAACAATCTAAGGCACTTGGTCCCCTGTACAGGCCAACCTTCATATATCAATGTTCTAGAGATGAGAGTGGTGCTCTTAGCATTGCAGGCATTCCAGGACTCTTTTCCCCTTGGGACAATTGCAGTCCAGACAGACAACATGACAGCAGTCTGGTACATCAAAAAGCATGGAGGAACTGGATCTTATCTCCTGTGTCGAGAAGCCCTCAGAGTGTGGCAATGGGTGATATCTTCCAACCACTTTCTAATAGCAATGCATATTACAGGGAAGTCCAATGTGATAGCAGACAAACTGAGCAGGTCCATTTTACTACTTCACGAGTGGTCTCTCAACAACAAAGTGACGGAAATGATTTTAAGTCAGTGGGGCCAGTTGTGCTGTGATCTTTTTGCATTTCCCCTAAACAACAAGTGCAGCAGCTTCTTTGCTGTAATCCCCCACCTGGGGAATCACTGAGAGATGCTCTGCTTCACAACTGTCCCCCTGGTCTTCTGTATGCTTATCCTTCAACCCCCCTAATTCCTTCAGAAAACAGCCCAGTTGAAGAGTAAAATCATCCTCATTGCACTTTACTGGCCTTGGCAGATTTAGTTCCCCTTCTTTTTTCCTCATCTACTATACCCACCTTGGATTCTAGATCCAGTTCCAGACCTTCTGTCTCACCAGATAGGCATGGTTCACCCAGATATCTCAAATCTCAAACTTACAGCGTGGTTTCTCTAATTTCTTTAATAGCCAGTTAGCCGATGCTTTCTTCCCCTATTTGTTCCATACTTTTATTGTCCCATAAACCTTCTAGTAGGAAAATCTACAGGAGTAAATGGAGAAGGTTTGTTTATTGGGCAGAACAGAATCAGATAGACCCCTTCTCAGCTCCAATTCAGTCTGTTCTAGAATTTTTGGTGAGTTTGTTTAATGGGGGTGCTAGTTCATCAGCTATTAAATTTCAATTCACAGCAATCTATAACTTTCATGTGGGATTTCAAAATTCTTCCCTGGCTTCCTCTAAACTGTGCCAAGCATATTTCTGAAAGGTGCTCTTCTAATAATACCCCCATATAAAGACCCCATGCCACCATGGGATTTAAATTTGGTATTGCAAGCCTAAATAGACTCTCCCATTTGAACCTGCAGATAAAAGTGATCTTACATTTTTGACATGGAAAACTGTCTTTTTAGTAGCAATTATTTCTGCTAGAAGAATTTCAGAATGTCAGGCATTATCTTCGAAGCACCCATATTTGATTTTTCATAAGGATAGGGTCACTTTACATACTAATGCTTCCTTCCTTCCTAATGTAGTGTCAGAATCCAATATTAACCAATCCATTAACTTGTCAGTATTTTTCTCACAATATACCAGTAAAGGGGAATATATGCTGTACTGGGCTCCTATTAACTGGTCAAAAGTTTAGGTAAGCGAATACCTAAATGTCGATCTGGTAATAGCAAAAGCAAAAAATCGCAAATGACCGATTTAACAAAGGGAAAGAATTCCCTTGGCCATTATGCAGATTTTGCCCCTTTCCCCACTGTAGAGCGATCTTGGAGTTGGTATATTTAGTTTGGGGGTGTGGGGGGCATAGCTCCCCACATCGGGGGTATGGGGGTGAACCCCCCACTTCATTTTGGTTTAATTTTTGTTTTTTTTGCCGCCGAGAGCATTCACTCCCTACATTAAATCGGCCATTTGCTGTTTTAATTTTTCGATATTACCAGATCGACATTTATGTATTTTCTAACCTAAACATTTGATCAGGTAATATAGACACTGCCGTACTTACTGGATGTTCATAGACAATTACATTTCTACCTAGTCAGAATAAAGAGATTAGAAAGATGGATCAGTTGTTGGTTTCCTTTGCACATCATAAATTGGGTGAATCTGTTGCACAAGTAACTCTAGCTAGATGGCTAACAAATTGCATATTCTTTATCTATAACAAATTGAATCTTCCATTACCAAAACCATTAAAGGCTCATTCAACCAGCCCTATGGCAACTTCTGCTGTATTCCAATCTAGAGCTTCTATGGATGATATATGTGCACCTGCATCTTGGTCAAATCCTCCTACCTTTACCTCTCATTACATACTAGATTTGATCTCACGGGGAAGAGCAGCCTTTGGCTGAGCTGTAGTCAGGAATATCCTTCCTTAGACTCCACCCAGGAATTTAGGTAGCTGGGGAATCTGTCCCATTAGTTGAGGAATAAATGAAAGTAGACAACATCAGATAAAGAAGTTATGTACTTACCATAAAGTTCCATCTGTGCTGTCCATTTTCATTCTTCCTCAACTTCCCACACACCATCCCCCTCCATATTTCATAACTGACTTCTGGAGGAATGAGGTACTTCAGGACACAGATGCCCTTTGTGTTGAACTCCAGTTATGGTACTTCTTTTATAGGCTTCCTGTCAAGCTGCAAACAAGATCTGAGCATAAACTCCAGTTATAGTACTTCTTTTATAAGCTTCCTGTCAAGTTGCAAACAAGATCTGAGCAACACAATGGTCATTCTCAAGTCTTCTCAAAAAAATGTGGTTTTCTGGCAAATCACTGTCAAATCATTCAGGACTGAAATCAGAAAATGACAGAAATTTATGTTTTAGACTTCATATCCTTTATAAAAGTCATACTAGTGCAAGACTTGTTATTCTATCAACATTCTAAGTTTCTAGGAGCAAAATTTAAAATCTCTCCATATTTTGGCCTTTGTCCCCCCATTATTTTTGGCATTGTCCAGATTTCATGCTCTTAAGAGGTTGAGAGGTATGGATCTGAGGGATGTTAAGGGTGGTGCATTATGGGTAGGGAGAGAGTTTGTGGGTGGCAACAAGCTAGTAAAATGACCAAGTTGGATCAAAGAATTGGATCCAATCCCATTAGTTGAGGAAGAATGAAAATGGACAATGGAACATTACGCTAAGTACATCACTTCTTTTTATGTAATCAGTAGAGGGATTGTTAAGCCCCAGAAAGAAAAGTTAGAAACAATTAGAAACTGGCCTATTTTAGGCACTAAGAAACAAATAAAAGCATTGTTAGGGTTAGCTGAGTACTATCAACAATTTGTACCCCATTTTGGAACTACAGAATGCTGTTACAAGTTTGACAAAATGGAACATGCCTCTTAAAGTAAAGTAAGTACTAGAGGCAGGCAGTGTTTTAAGCAGTTGAAGGAAACATTATGTTCAGAACCTTTTTTATTATCTTCATATTTAAACAGACATTTTGTATCAGACGTAGGTGTAGGGGTAGTTCTATCAGAAGCTTTTGAGAGAGAAGAATATCCCATGTGTTTTGTGAGTCTTAAGTTAAGGAGGACATAAGCAAATGATTCCACTAGTGAAGAATGCATGAAAATCAAGTGGGTGTTTTCATTACTATAATATGTACTAGGCCAGGACTTTACACTACTCCCATACCATGACCAGGGGTGGCTCGTGCTATAGGGCTGCAGGACTGCAGCCCCCCAGCTGTAAAAAGAAGAAAAAAACAAAAACAAAAAGAAATTGCGAGTCCCGGAACTGTAGAAGAAAAAAACAAAAAAATCACAAGTCCCGAATTTCTGCCCATGCGTGCTTGGAGTTCCTGGAACTCAACAGAACTCTAGACTGCTGTGTCAGCAGTCCGGATAGGGGGGAAGGCATCTCTGCCCTGCAGATTCCCAAAAGTCTATGCGGTGACAACCGCATAGAATGGAAGAACTCCCCACTGCATCATCTGCAGGCTGGAGCCTACTCTCACCGGGAAAACCAGCCTGTGCGGGACAGTTGCACCTACAGGAAACCAGCCAATAGCTTGCGCAGGACTCGGGAAATGGAAACCAGCCATTAGCTTGCGCGGGACAGTTGTGTGCTGCAAAGTATATTCTTTTATCAGTGTATATTCTGCAAGCTTATGTGTGCAACAAGACTGTAAATGCAACTATAACCAGACTTTGATTCCAGCAGAATCCAGCCAGCAAGACTGAGTGTCTTAAGAAGACTTCAAATTCATCACAGTAAGCAGCACCATATCATTTTTCAAGTTGCGCCTACAGGGAACCAGCCGTTAGCTGGTGCAGGACTCGGGAAATGGACTCAGCAGGGAACTGATATTGGATACTGCAGAAGAACATGAACACTCAACTGAAGTCAGGTACTGGTGGGTGTGTGTGTGGTGAGAAAGAGTATGATTACTTTTATATTTTATCAGTTTTTTTCTTATTCAGTCTTATTCTGCAATTCCTAATAATAAAGTTGAAGTAATGAAAAGTTCTTTATGCCTCCTATTTAGTTCTCTAAATGAGAATAGTATGATGAAAAGCAAACAGAGTGTATTAGTTCTATTTTATAAATTTAAGAGTTATTTTTACTGCATATAAATAACAGGCATATTTGCAGTGGTGTCCATTCATTCTGTCATCAGAATGTGCAAGTATATTTATGCATAAGATAATTTAAGGATCTCGGAATACTAAAGTCAAAATGACAGAGCAATATTTTGAAGTTAACAGTAGTAATAATTATATGCATTAAATATAAAAAAAAATGAAATGCAAAAAAAAAAAAAAAAAAGAAAGAACAGACACTTTTGTAATGTATTTACTACAGTCTGGAAAAACTGTGGTATAAAGGCATGAGATCAGTTCAGTTTATAAAAGGCAAAATTCATTACAATCCTGTAGGCCTTAAAGCACCATAAATGTGAATTACATATTCTATACAGATAACAAAACACTGTGCCCCAGATGTAAGAATACAGTGCAAGTAATACGAAATAAAGGTTATGAATATGTAGTTAACATGACGAGAAAGGATTAATAGGGCTGAATTTGAGCAGCAAACCTCAAGGTAAGGCTTTTAGATGATTTAAAGCAGAGTTTAAGACTCTTTACATGCCCCAGTTGCTATATACTGGTAGCTAGAGATAACTCAGTATACATGGTGGTGGGCTAGAATCCTGTACCTTGGGTACAGGTGGCAAGAGCCTGAATTCCCTACCCACCACCATTTGTAAAATGTTTGCAGATGTTTGCCTCATATTTGTTCTGTTCTGTTCCTTATAAAATCTGTGGTTTGGGTATGTTTTTTTGCCTTACACAGTCAGTAGTGCAGTGGTAGCATTGTTGCCTGACAGTTATAGGTTCCCTGGTTTGATTCTTGACTAGGGTGCCTTCTGTGTGGAGTCTGCATGTCATCCCTGTGTTTGTGTGAGTTTGCTCTGGTGTCTTCCCATCTTACAAAGACATGTGTCTGGACTATTTCTCCCTGGGCCTCTGCTGAAAATTGACTTTTATTCCAGGTCAGACTTTCCTGGTTAACAAATATTAAATAAATAAAAATGACAGGCATTTGAATTTCAGACTTCATATTCTTCAGAAAAAACATGGCAACACAAAACATTTTATTCTAGCAATTTTCTGAGTTTATAATATGGATATTTGAAATTTGTCCCTATTTTTGGGACTGTATTCCCCCATTATTGGCTTCATCCAGGTTTTTTGTGTTTTCTGCTAAGGTCAAGAGCTATGGTGAGAACTGAATTCACTGAATATATTTGAGGGCTGTATTCCCCCATTACTGGCTTTGTCCAGGTGTTTTTTGCTAAGAGGTTGAGAGCTATGGTGAGTACTGAATTTACTGAACATGTTTGGGGGCTGTTTTCCCCCATTATTGACTTTGTTCAGGTGTTTTGTGCTAAGAGGTTGACAGCTATGATGATAACTGAATTCACTAAATGGTAGCCATTTAAGCTTAAGTCTTCCTCTCTTTTGTAAAATAGCTGATTTGGCATAATGGTATGCTGCTCTGACTGTTTTGCACAGGGTCCTGGGTTCAAGACTTAGCAGTGCAATGTATGATGGTAATAAAACATTTTATTCTAGCAACTTTCCAACATTATACAAGCGATGTTTAAAGTGTGTCCTTGGTTTTGGGGCTTTTGTCCCCCCCCAATAAATTTTGGCTTTTTCCAGATTTCTTGTGCTGCAAAGTTCAGAGGTACAGCTGAGTGTTGAGTAGATTTTACAAGGAGCTGAAAGCTGCAGGGGAACAAAAGTTTAGTGCTGCTTATGCTAAGTCAGCTTGCATTGTTAATAGCACAACAGGTAGTGTACTTGCTTTTGATGCAGAAGGCTGTGGGCTCTACTCTCACAGTAGGTAGATGCATTGCTGATACTGTACTGTGTTGTAAAGGGGGTGGATACTGCAGTCCTTTTTGGCGAAGATACCTAGTAACTATGAATGTGTTATCAGTTTGCCATCCATTCTCTATTGCAATATTACTAGAAATTTATTCCTCAAGGGCAACAGGCACTTTTTGTAGATGAAACAATGAAATATAAAGTTGTTTGCTAGCAGCAACCTCTTCATTAGTTACAGATCTCTTCAATGTGGAATTATTTTGATGACTTTTACTTCTTCAGAGATTGTGCATATTTACTGATACTGGTGGATTGTAGAAGTTTGAGTAGACTTTTATGATGGAAATGTTCTGAACTGGGCAGTTTTGTCATTATTAGTGCATGCATTTTTTTCATTGTTTACTGGAAAAATGTTCAAAACAATAAATTTAAAACACCCTCTAACAACTGTACTGTATTGTACAAGGAATATAATTTAATACAATCAGGAAGGTGTATCAAAGAGCATGTGTATGTTTCATGTGCAAGGGCCTATGATTTGAAAACAGGCCAAAGTTAATCTTTCTCTGCCACTGGCAAAATGTATTTTCTTTGAATGTGGGTTTCAATGCTGTTTCAATGTATGTGAATTTCAAGGACAGAAAAGTTTTAATGCTAAGTCTATTTTCATTGTGAGACTGCATTGTTTTGTTTAGCAGATATCTATTAGTGTTTGTGCTGTAAAATGTAAAATAAAACTTTCAAATGAAATCCAAATCATTGCAGAAGTAAAGCAGTATGCATATTACAGTGTTTATGGTAAATGGGGCAAAATAACCAAGGAATGGGACATTGGAATTGCTGCAGGGGGAGGCTCCATTCGACCATGATTTTGTAAGGGGGGGAAGGTCAGCAAAATCAAAGACAGTCCCATCTGAACTATACCTCTCAACTGTCCAGATTTTTGCAAAATTAATAGATTTTTGCTTTTTTTTGGTTTGTTCCTCATAAAATGTGTGGTTTTCTGGCAAATCATTTGGGAAGGAAGTCATTAAATAATGACAGACATTGAGTTTCAGACATCATAACTTTCAGAAAAATGCATGCTAAAGCAAGATCTGTTATTCTATCAACTGTGTTAAGTTTATACAAGAGCAATTTTTAGTACTGTTTGTAAGTTCCCCCAATATATTTGGCCTTGTCCAGATTTTCCTCATTAAGAGGTTGAGAGGTACATGCAAATAAATTGCTTTATAGAATTAGGAATATCCAAACCTCTCAGCTGTCCACAATTTTGGCTCAAAATTTTGCTCTCCTCCTGATAATCCCCCCACAAAATGAAAATTTTGGAAGAAAACATGGAGGGTTTACAATTATAAATAATTGTAATGATCAGAGTTATAGATTACTTTTATTTCAGAAATGCATGTAGATTCTCTTATTTTGTCAGCTGCTCAAATTAACAGTACTAATTTTAAAAATGTGTCCTTTCTCTGACAGGTTCCCAGCTGTATTGTGTGGCAATTTTATAATTTTGCATCACATTTTTGGTCCGTTTTTCATAAAATTGTGGTTTTCTGGCAAATTAGTGTCAAATCATTAAAGACTGAAGTTAGAAAATAATGGCAGACATTTGAGATTCAGATTTCATTCCCTTCAGAAAATTCATACTAATGCAAGACCTATTACTATTCTATTATCTTTCTAAGTTTATAAGAGCAATATTTAAAAATTGCCATTATTTTTGGGCCTGTGTCCCACTTCTTTGTATGGCTTTGTCCAGATTTGTTGCTCTGAGGTTGAGAGGTATGAGTATCACAGCCATCACCGTCAGCCAGTGACATTTCAAATTGTGACGTACTTGTTGCACCCCACTCTCACATGTAGAGACTCCTGATGTGTCCAAGCAAGGCAAGGAGCAGTTATGTAGTGTAAGTGTGCAGAATATTCACCCATCCAAGATAGACATAAGTACGACAGTGACTTTTCATCTGTCCTTGATTTTGCAGAATGTTCTGGTTTTCTGTCATATTTTTATACTGTTGATTTATGCTTCTTATTATTCAGAAAATGCATACTGTCGCAGTGCCCTGTTGCTCTGTGTCTAAGTAGCAACGCTTTCATGACCATCAGGTAAGCTTGTCAGAGATTGTAATATGCAAGTAAGCTTTAATAAGCATACTGTTAAATAATTACCAACATTGAAAGCCTTTTTGTTGTTGCCATGCAGAGAATATTTACATAGCTAGATAACGTATAAGCCATAGGTATTAAAATACATATGACAGTATTTGTAATAAAGGATAGGATTACAGTATTTTCAGAAGCTCATTACATTTGTTGGAGACTTGCAGTCATCTTTGCAGGCTTTACCCATAAACTAAACTGCCAATCTATCATGCGTGGTCCATAACTTGTGCAATAATCCTTTAAGCAATTTATCTTGTTTCTTGTTTGCTGTTCGTTTTTTACTTTGATCATGTCTTCCCCATGAAACCAGTAGATAGTTGTTGTCAGGTAGCAGGTCTTTTTTGGATAAGAAACATTTTTACAAGTGGGGTTATCACAGAGATTGCTACTTTCAGCATGTTACTTGGTAATTGTATAAAGCTGAATATAAATTATAATTAGAACTGCAGTGCAAGGAGAAGTGGTTTGAGTTGAGTGCTGCTTGCTTTTTTTTTATACTTTACTTTGACTGGCATTCCAGTAATGTATTTAAAAAGTAATTTATTTTTTTATGCCTCACAACCTTTGCGTTTACATCTATATATTAAGTAAGCTGTCATGTAGCCAATGCATTGAAATATTTTTTCTTCTACACTTCATTTTGTCTGATTGGACTCTCATAATAACAGTTTGGCACCCAGGGCAGCGTATTTAATTAAAGTTCCAGTTGTGGTTTTGAGCATAGCTCCACCCCTTTCTAATTGGCCACATCCCTTCCCATTGTCCCCACCCATTCAGTTCTCTCCTGCAGCCCCCCTTTAATTTGAAGTCACCGGCTACCACTGACCATGACTCCTAATACGGCTACATAAGCAACGGGTTAGGAATAATAAACTACATAGGTGAGCACTGTTCTTACAACCATTTAAGTTCGCCTTAAAATATATTGGCCACTTTGATCCACCACAATACAGACGATCTGTCTAGGGCTCACATCTCATCTTGTGGACTTGAAATTGAGGGTTTCAAGTGGGGGATTAGCATAAAACAGAGTGGCAGTTCTTGCTGTCTGATGTGTTAATAATAATGTTGTGAGTAAAAATGTGAGTAAAAATGTGTCTTGTAAATATGGTGTATATTTTAAATAATATTGCTATATATAAAATGTTTTGTAAAGATTATGTAAATGTGGTTTCCCTTTAAGGAAAACAGACACATGTTTATATTAGTTAGAAACATTTCAACAAGTAATGCGTTATCAAACAATGTGTTATATAAAAAGGAGGACTGTGGCCCTGTGGATCACAGAAGTTGTCCTCTTGATGCAGGGGGAATTTCTGCTTGGAGCAGCTGTTCTGGGGAGTATGCTGTAGCAAAGGAGAGACAAGCATACATAACCTGAAATAGTCTGGGGATTTTCTGCTAATAATTCAGATAGGCGGAACCAATGTAAAATTACCAGTGTGAGAGACTGCAGAACTTTTGCAATTTTGCCAGTGCTAAAAAAGACTCTGCACCAATATTGTTTTTATTCTACTAAAGCCACATTATTTTATGGGTTAGTTGCCTCCATTGCTATATCTTACACTAGTTTATACATATGTAACATTTGATCTATGACATTTCACCCACGGAAAAATGTTATAATTGATGCGAAACACGTTAAATTGAAAACACAAATGACTGAATCACAATGACTAGGAATGTGTGTAAGGCTATGGGAAATCGCTGCTGATGTGGTTTTGAACCACAGAAATTACAGTGCAAATTATTGCTGATCAGAATTTACACTTGCTAATACCCTTTGTTATGCTGTATCCTTGTCTCTACTAGTTGGAACTTGTATGCCAGAAGTGACTCCCTATGTGAAGAGTTTTCTCTTTTATCCACCGTTGTACAACTGTGGAATTAATATACTTAAGTAAGGGGGGTGGAGGGGGCAAGAAGTTTTGGTGATGTATTTTGCTTTATAAGAAGTTTTAGAAATAATGTGGATTGACTAATTGTGCTTTATATTAAATGTGTTTTAGATGATTTTTTTAGATATTTTGTGATTAGATTAAAATTATGTTAGATACCCAAGAGAGCTTACACACACACACACACACACACACACACACACACACACACACACACACACACACACACACAGAAAAAGGTGTTGGTGCCCACAGTATGACATAAACTGGATTAAAAAAAAAAAAAAATACAGAACACTGCAAAAAGTCAAATTTTGCAGTCAACAACATTTTCATTTATTGTACAGTACTCCATAAAAGAATATTTTCAAAGCCAAAAGTTGATAAACTGAAGTCAGAAGTATACAATTTCAAATGCAAAAATCCAGAATCTTTCTGCATCTTATAAGGTAAGAATCCTACTGAAAATTAATCTTTCAAATTTTTATAATAAATAATGTCTCAGATGCTACACATTTTGAGACCACAGCTGGCTCATTTTTTACAATTTTGATGATTTTAACCCAATGTCCTGTTACAGAAAATACAACAAGTAGTGACTTCAACATTAGCAAATTATTCAAAATAATCTGCAGAAAAATTGGAATTTCTAAAACATTGTCTGATTTTTGATAATGCTTTCAAAATCCACTGTGGCAAACTAGAACACAGATCCAGGAAGCGTTGTTTAATAGTTGTTTTATTTAATCCATGTGGGAGTCTTGTTGCATATTATTTATCATTCATTTCAAAAGGTATATGCTTTCAGAACCACTTCTGGAGAGTGAAGGTAAAGCATTTACTGTCCATTAGCTGTGATATTTTGGTTGCTTTTTGTCTAAGAGTGCACTCTGCAGATTCCATGTTTCATTTTGTGCAGAGTATGAACAAATAATGCCTTAAATTGCAAAGAATTATATTCAAATAGTAATATAGAAATTGTAGTTAAATCTTAGTGGTGTAGTACAACTGTGTACCTTTAATGCTTATAAACTGAGAACCTTAACCGGCCTGTTCCATGTCTGGTCTTCTCTGCCCACTCTAAAAAAGTGTGGTCAAATTCAGGTTTGTTATCACACAAATAGAACAATCACCATTAGTAAAATTCAGAAGCCTTTTGCTTTCTTTGTCTAATGCAAAGAGGTTAAAAAGGTGTCTAAAGTGTTCAACTTCAAGTGATTGCCTTGCCTCACTACTTTTTGTTTCTTCAAACATGTCAAGCACCCTGGATGAACCCTGAAGAAAAGCACCATTTTATGAGAATGGCCTCTACTTCTATCGTCTTTTATGAAAATATTTCAGTGAATAATCATTGGGGAGCGATGGCCTAGATAGCCTTGAACACGTGATCTGCACTTCCAGAAATCCTTGCCCAGCACACTACGTAGACCATCTGCACAGGAGAATGACCTAGCAAACTGCTTGGAACTCTGAAATTGCAGTAGTCCTTCTGCCAGAGTGTGTGCTGAAATTAAATATAGTTATACACAGCATAACCTTGGATCTGTGAGAAGATGTGTTAGCAGAATTGGTCCCTCTATCACCTTTCTGCATCTTATTTCTTCATTTATTTAAGTATAATCTTGGTATTCCCTGATTGCGGAGACCTTGTGCTTTGGCTCTAAGGCTTATTTCTGCCAGGACATGCTAATCCTGAAAGTCTAAACTTAGGCAAGAATTGAAAAGTCAGAAAGTGATTGTTCAAATGAGCTGACTGATGTATCAATCCCAAAGATAGTCATTTAGTCATACAACATCAAGAGTGAAAAAAAATGTTGTTGTAAAGTTACAGAAAGAGCATGGAATATGTGCTGACAGAAGTTCCTCTTACAGATCAAACTTTATGGTGAGCACTTCATATGCTGTTTTTATACCATAATTCCATATATCTAACAAGCATGTTTAATAATTACCTTAACAGTACCAAATTCAGTAATAAAACAGATGGACATGGAATGAATTTATATGGCCGCTATAAGGTTTTTATATGTGTAATAGGTCACAGTGATAATGACATATTGAAGTAAATCTCATACTGATGTGTTATAGTAACATGGCCATATATTGTCTGACATGTCACTGTGGAAAATACTACAGATGGCAGTTAAGCATTCTTAAACTGTTTAATCTCAGCCTTTCCATAGGGTTTGTGCCTGATGCTTGGGTTATAGCTACTCCTATACAAGGGTGGCCCCACTACTGACCCAAGTAATTATAGGCCCATCAGCCTGACCAGCTTTATATGTAAAGCCATTAAATGTATTATAGCAGAACTCAATTTATTCAAACATAGCAAACCTAAAAGATCTAGAGCCTAATCAGTTTGATTTTTTGAAGGGCAAGTCCTGCCTCCTGAAGCTAGTAAACTTCTTTAAAAAAGATGTCATGGAGAGTGGCTACTCCGTGCTCATTGTTTATCTTGACTTGGCCAAGAGTTTTGACACTCTGCACCATGCTGATATTATTGAAAAAAGATAACATTAATGTAACACCCTACACCATCCACTGGATTGCATACTGGCTATCCAACAGATTATAAGTTGTAAAAGTTGTTTGCTTGCTTTCTGAGCATTAAATTGGAACCAGTGATGTATCACAGGGAACAATGCTGAGCCATCTCCTGCTTGGCATTTATTTTGCAGACATCTAAGACACTACACAAGACATGTGGTTGACCAATTTTGATGTTGACTACAAGATGGGCTTTGTGACTCACTCATTCACTGATGCTAAAGTGTTCTAACAAGGCTGGAATATGCACATACATGTCATATTGAAAACAAAGTCAAGCTAAATTCAAAAAGGTGCAACAGAATAGTGCTTGGCAAAAAAGCTGGTCCCACCTCAAATGCTTTAAGTGGTACTGTTTTTTAGACAGATGCTGTCATAACAGGATACTTATGTGGACAACTCTCTATCATTTGATTTCCATGTTTTCATCACAGTCAGGAAATCCTTCCATCTGGATCATTAAGTTACAGGGGAATATCTTCAATATCCAAAGAAGTAATCTTACCACTATGCTCTTCCTGTACCAGACCCCTTCATTGAATGAAATGCTACTTTTTGTATGTATCCAAGCACATCATTCAGATGGAATGGCTCCAATAATTGTTAACAAAAGAATTAAGAGCTTCAAATTCTTAAATTATGTTTTTATTGATTAGCCCAGATCTCTTTATATTCTGTAGCCTACTGACTGCTCTGATGTGGCTTTTGTCTCAGTTTTCAAGGTATGAAAGATCAATTCCTATTTGATCTCTTGCATCTTCACAAAACAATTGGCTCTACAACAACTTGTACTAGTGACTTAAATCTACCAGCAAACAGACAAGACTTGCTGGTGGCATAGGTTCCTAACTCAACTTCTTCCCAGCCTATGCAATAAATTACTGCTACAGATGTTGTGTACTTTAAAGGCTGGTCATAATGATTGCAGGAGAAGACACACATTTACACCATGGTTATCTTGCACAGCCTACTCAATTTGGAAGTGTGTACTATTAAATGCTTGTAAAGGCTGACAAGATTCTTTAAATTTGTCTGTGTAAAGGTGTATATGGCTAGTCATTTAATCATTCATGTGATTGTTTGCTATAGTTAGACATTCAGAACCACATCAAGATCATTGGGAATTGTATTGCATGGAATCTTAATTGTCCATTTTGTCTATAAATATTCAAAAGATGACAGTGGTTTGAAACCCCAAAATGATTTTCCAGATTATTCTAAGAACCTAAATATTGTAAGAGATGAAGAATTCTGTTTTTCAATACTGCGTTACACACCCCCACACCCCCCCCCACACACACACATATTAAAAAAAAAATCGTGTGATCAGTTAAAGAGAATAGTAAATATCTATTAACTTAGTCGTTGGCTTTGTGTGTTTGCATAATTAGTTATATGTACTTTGGGTTCTCAGATTTATTTGGACACACTTAATTAGCCCTAGGTGTGAGTGTGTGCGCCAGTGTGTGGTATGGATAAACTACTGCATTAGGGCTAGGCACCAGATGGTGTAAACCTTGGCTTTAGATGATTGTCACTGTTGAAGTGACACCCTGACCTCATGTGCAAAAATGGACAAAGAGGTTGAGGATGGATGGATGGATTTTAAGAACTGTTTCTCACTAATTAGATGGGGAAGTGTATAGATATACATTTTACACCACTGATACAGAATAATGTTAGTATTTGATATGTTGTGGCAACACTGTCATGTTTTTGCATAATGTAACTGTTTTTAGAGTCAGACTGCACTGTTTGTACAATGGAACATTGGTTAACAGAAGCAACAATCTCTTGATCACCATATAAGAACCACAATGCTGTCAGACTGGGAGACTGCAGCATCCATCCATCCATACTAAAGCACTGTCAAACAAGGGTGACAAGATGAACCTGGAAATGAGTGCTACATACTTTTTTGTATGAAACTATGTACTGCACTTATCATCAGAGTTGTGCATCCCAGGAGAGAGAGAACAAATTAATGGATGTTTGGTGACAAAGGCAATTACATGGTGGTACAGGAGGGCTTCCCCTGTGAAACATATTAATATTGTTATAATTTTTAGACATTCCAGAATGCAACTTCTGTTTTGTTTTCTGTTATGCATATCATGTATTTATTTTCATACTTTACTATATGTACCATTGGTCACATTGTACAGTATTCTTTAGGGTCCTCAGTCAATTATATTTCATCCTTTTAATATTGGAAGTATATCATCTGATCTCCTATCAAGCAGTACTTCATTTTGTATAATTTTCATTCATTCATTCTTTCATACCTGCTTTCCATTAGTCTAGGTGTTGGGGAGCTTTAGATGATTCTGGGAAGCAACAAGCATAAGGTATAAAACCAGTCATGGATGAGATAGCAGTCCATAACAAGGACACACACTCTTAATCCAATCACTCACTCACTCACACAATCACTCACACACTCACTCCCTCACTCATACAGGCAATTGAGATGAATGCCAGTTCACTTGTCTTTAGGGTGTAGGAGGAAACCTGACAAAAACCCATGTGGATTTAGAGGGGCATGCAGAGTCCTCCAAGTAGATTGGAAACCAAGACAGAAAAAATGCAACAAAGCTAGAATAATTTAGGTGACTGTTCTTCTCTTTTATCTTTGAAAAGCATGTGATAATGATATCCTATACATTTAGATGAAGAAGTGGCACAGATGCTAAATATAACAAATGCACTGAAAAACTAAATGAAGTCCCTTGTCCCCTCCCCTTTTTGCTTTATGCTTGTTGGCTGTACCAGTGCACTCATCCATCACCATGTCTATCAGTTCCTCTTTCAACCACTGGATGGTTCTCTGACTCAGGTTTGGAACCAGCATGGATTCTTAAGGTCATCTGGGGGGGTCATGATAGTGACTGATTCTGACAGGGGGGTTTCATATTTAATGACCAACCCTAATTCCCCCTCCTCCACATTTATCTATTACATTTGAGGGCTCTTCCCCTCTAAGGACCATGTTTCCCCTCAGGGAGTGCCTAGACAAACATGCCCTGCCCCCAGGATGGTCACACCTATCCCTCCCTCTCAGTGCAATGGACACCTGAGCAGCTAATCAAACATGGGCAGCTTAAGCCGCCATTACATATTTAACCCTCTATAATATGGCACTGATAACAGTAAATGAAGTTAGTCACAAATGTTTTTTATTTTTTATAGCAACTTATGTTAATATAGTCACATCTTTTTTGCTACATATCAAATACTGTACTGTACTATACTGTAAAAATTGTAATATAAACAACTTTTTTATCATCTGCTAATGTCTACAACTTTGTAAGTGCATTGTATACAGTTTTGTTAAAACATTTAAAGTATTATTTTCTATACCACCTAAAAATTAAAATATCTGATGTATCATACATGTTCATCATATTAATTGTGAAGAAGCACGGTTAAAGTAAAGCAAATATAATATTTTTTGTTTCATAAAATACTGTGGTTGCTGTGAATTGTACAGCATCTAAAATGTATAATATATTTTACGGCACACAAAAATGTATAATATATATAAAGGAAAAATGTGAAATTTGTTGAGTATGCAATTGCTTTTGGTGGAAATGTAGCAAAGATGTTAGATTTTAAAACTAATCTCAACTTACAACTGCACACACACTTACAGTGTCTTCTGCTACAAAACATGCATTATCTTATTAGGACACTAGCTTGTTGGACTCAGATTTCTCACCTCTGTTAAGAGATTGTTGAAACAGGAAAAAATGATCAAAAATTGAAATAAACAGGAAATACTGAATGGGGCTCTTAACCAGAGAGAAATAACTATCAGTAGAGATACTGCCTTATTGTATTGCATATCTGCACAGAGCTTTTAATAGTGGAGTTATATACTATCTTTTTAGACTTCTAGTTAAGAGGTAAAATAAATTTGGTGCATCTCCTCAGCTAATGCTAGAGACAGGTCAAGATAAGCTCTAATAGGTTTTCTTTAAACCATCTGTAGTTTTAGCACATGCATTTTGCATTTTCCATGTGTAAGTTTAAAGTTTTTTCTGTGCTTGATTTTACCAAGTGCAATGTACTCTTGCATTTATTTCAAGTAAAATCTTTTGCTATTCAGTTTTCAATGCTTGTGGTTGGTGATTTTTTATCAGCTTAGGACACTTGTATTGGAATGCTGCACTAATAACTTTTGTCTTTTATCTTTTGAAGTGTTGCAGCTCAAGCTATTGCTACCAGAATACTTAATGGTTAACTTATTTTAAAGATATACTGTATTTTTTATATGCTAGTGTATCTTTTTTTTGTAAATCTTTTTATTCATTTCCAAAAACAAGAAAACATGTATACAGGTTATTTATGACAGTGAAGTATTTACAAATTATTTAAAAATTTTGGCTAAAATCTCTAAACAGATATCATACATTAAAACCAAAATAAAGTATTTACAAGGGTGTCTATTGTTGGCATATAATTGACTTTATATACAATTGTTTCCTGATTATAATTTGCTACAGTCATTACTCTCCAGTATTTCAGTTACTTTCTGCCATGCTATATATAATGATGTAGTTCTTTCAGTTCTTCCTTTAATGGTGTTAATTTACAATTGCGATACTGCTGACGCCATATTCATGAATTGCTTAAAAGTTGGAGAAGCTTTGGATTTCCAGTTTGATGTAATGTTCTTCCTTGCAATGGCTAGGAGAGTCCACAAGATTACATATTTTGTTCTTGGTACACAGTCAGGTACATGTGCATTAAACAAAATAATAGATTTGGAAATCTGGAATTTGTCATTGAATACCATTTGCAGAAAATAATTTATTTTATCCCAATATGGTGTAATCAAATGGCATTCGTAGAACATATGTTGCCAGTCTGCTTTTATTGATAAATCACATCTCCAGCAGCCAATATTTTTCTTAAACATAAGTTCCATTTTATGAGGAGTTACGTAAGATCTGTGTATGAATTGCCATGTAAAGAGTCTCCAATGTAATGAAAGTGATGTCTGCTTTGGAGAGAGAATAATTATTTTTTTGTCTCTGTCATTTGGCACATGTCCAGTAACTGATCTATAATAGTTCCATATTTTGTCATTATTATAGGTTTTTATTTTTTTGTTTGTTTTATAAATAGATGATAAGTATCCCTTTCCAGTAATGGGTTGATTCATTAGTAATATTATATGTTCTATAAGATTAGAAACATTCTGTCTTATTGATGGTTGTATTGCTTCTTGTTTGCTTAATATATATTGTCTTAATTCTTTATATGTAGCCATGAACTACTTTCCATATTTAACTTCCTTTTAATTTGGTCTATTATTAGAAGTTTTCCAGAGTTTACCAATTGATGCCAATATATTAATCCCTTTTCTTTAAGCATGTTGACTACTTCTATATCAAATGTTATTATATTACATTGTGTGTACGCTACTGGATATAATAAAAATGACCATTCTTTAATATCAGGATTGCTATTAATAAGATTTTTGAAAATTTTTAATGTATAAGTAATGTATTTGAAACTTATATTTTTATGCTTATGTATCATCATATATTCCTTCATCAGCCATAGAACATTGTTTGGTATGAAATTGGTATACTTATTTGTTACTACAAATCCTGATTTTAACCAGATTTTCTCATGAACTAGCTTCCATTTTGATGTATATTTTGTATTTAGCCATAATGATATTGTTTTAATAACAGATGAATGCAAATATACTTCTGTGTCTGGTAAACCTATGCCACCCATATTGCAATCATCTAGATGATATTTCATAGCTATCCTTGTTTTTTTTGGATACCATAGGAATCTTACTATTAAATCATTTAATTGTTTTAGGTGCGATTTAGCTGGTGGCAAAGAACAAGCTTGTATAACATAAAGAATTTTTGGAAATATGATCATTTTAGTTATATAGAGCCTTTCTTCCATTGAAAAGAAGAACTTATTCCATCTTTGTATTACATTTTTAATATTATTTAAGATCTCTTTATAATTTGTTTTACTTGTAGTATCTGGATTGTTAGTTATTATAATTCCCAAGTATTTAATTGCATTATCGGTGGGGATATATTTATGGTATTTTTTTATTTAGATATTTTTTATTAGTATTTATAAGCAATACATTTGTTTTGTTCTCATTAAATTTAAGACCTGAAAAGTTTTGAATGTTTTGAATTGAGTCTCATAATGCTTTTAAAGAGCTATTATTATTCTTTAAGGTAATTAAAATATCATCAGCAAAATGTTGAATTTTAAGCTCTAGGCTGTTGTCTAATTGTATTCCTTCAATATTTGTATCCATACGTATATTATTTGCTACGGGTTCAATGACTAGTGCAAACAATAACAGAGAAAGAGGACAGCCTTGTTTTGTGCCCTTTGTTATTTTAATAGATTTAGACAGACAAGATCCCAGTTTTATATAAGCCAATGATTTTTCATATAATGATTTTATTAACAAGGTAAAGCTGTTTGAGAAGCCATATTCTTCTAAAACTAGCCATAGATAATTCCGGTTCACTGAATCAAATGCGCTATTTATGTCTAAACTAATAACATTCGTTTTGTTTTTTGTGACATTTATATAATCAATTAAGGAAAGAATTCTTTTGATATTGTCATAAGTGTTCCTATCTTTTATAAAACCTGTTTGATCCTCCTCTATCAGAAATGGTAGTAATTGTTTTATTCGAGCAGCATGTATTGCTATAAAAATTTTATAATCTATATTAAGAAGTGAAATGGGTCTGTATGATGAACATTCACTGGGATCTTTACTTTGTTTCAGAATTGGTGATATTAGTATGTACTTCCAAGAAGGAGGGATGTCTTTACCATTTTTAACTGATGTAAAAACATTCAATAACTACAGCAAAGCCTCATTAGATAGTAATTTAAACATTTCTGGGGTGATATTATCTATACCTGGAGCTTTGTTTAATTTTAGCTTATTTACTTGAGCTTTAAGTTCTGTCATTGTTATTTGCTTATCTATTAGTTGTACCTGCTCCTCTAATAACGTAACTTTAACATTGTTTTTAAGAAAAGCTTTCAATACTGAATGTGTTTCTATTTTCTCATTTTGATTATTAAGTTTATGAAATAATAGCCTAAATGCTTCTAGTATTCCTTCTAAATCAGACACTTTCTTTTTGGTGTCTATATTATGTATTTCCTTGATCTGATTTGTTTTAATCATCTTTTTAGTCCTATTTGTTATTCTTTGTTGTTTTTTAGGGTTAGGGTTCATTGAATAGGAGCATAGTTTATTTTTTTCTAAATTGATCATTGTTTTGTGGTGTAGTGTCTCTGAGTATTTTTTATTAGTATCTTCCAGTTCTTTTATTAAGTTGGTGTTTCCATTTTGAATATCAAGCTTTAAATTATCCACTTTTGACTGTAATTCCATTAATTCCTTATTCCACTGTTTTTGTTTATTTTTATACCATCCCACCACTCTTCTATATAGGTATGCCTTCAATGCCTCCCATATATATATATTTCGGATACATCTTTCGTAACATTCATATCTAAGAATGCTTGTGTCTCTTTAATATAAAATTCCTTAAAATCTTTGAGTTTTGTTATGTAGGATGGTATTCTTGTTACTGATAGCCTTCTCTTGAAACGCAAGTCTATCTCAAATGTTGTGGTGTTATGGTCTGAAAATGGACATGAAATTGTCTTGACTTTATTTAATTTAGTGGATAAATCTTTTGTTATCTACACTCTATCTATTCTAGAGTATATATTATGTCTATGGGAAAAATGTGTAAAGAATAGTGAATCTGGGACAGCATTCTCATTTATGTCAACTATATTAAAAGTTTCAACAAACTCAGATAACAACTTTGTTAAAGGTGATCTGTTATGTGTAGTTTTAGTATTTGTGTCAGTTTCTTTTATAATGCAATTGAAATCTCCAGCTACGATCAAATTGCCTTTGGCATATTGTACAATGTCATCTAAGTGTTGTTTGGCCACTCTAACTCCTAGTCCTGGTATCCAATAAATATTCCCTAATGTATATACCATTTCATTGATAGATATTGTCACTAGACAAAGCATTCCTGAGTGGTCATGAAACGTGTTTATGATTTTAGGCATTAGTATTGTTTTTTCACAAAATTGCTACTCCCCTTCGCTTTTGACTATAGGTGGAACTTACTAGTACTGTATAATTTTTATTATTTATTTTACTTATGTCTTCCTGTGTAAGGTGTGTTTCCTGTAAAAAAACTAGCTTCACATAGCTTTAAATATCTGTAAAGACTTCCCCTTTTGCAGCTATTATTTAAACCATTTACATTAATCGATATACATTTTGCAATTGGATTTATATTAGCTTTGCTTTTATCCATATTCATATACTCATAACAATGTGTAGATGTATGTACATGAAGAGAATGACTTGTTCTTTCTTCTTCTAACATTATTACAATAGATTATAGACACCCAATAAAAGTACATTAGAAGATCATAACTGAAAACATTATAAGATAAACAACCACCAAACCCCTCCATGAGAAAAAACATCTCATCCTTAAATGATCTAACCATTCAAGCGATCCCTCTAGATCTGCGTTTCAGCATCCTTCCCCAGCCCCACCACCTGGTAGTTTTATAATGAAAAGTATCTTATATATCTTTTAAGTATACATATATTTGTATTTGCATATTACTTAAATACAGTCTTTATTTTTAATATTTTATAAAACATTAAGGCAACACAACTGTACCTAGATTTACTACTTAACTGTTTGGCTTTGTTTAAATTGTAAAGAAAAATCTCTTATTTTAATATCTTTTGTATAGCAATAACGGTTATGCATCTTAAAAGTAATATGCTTGCTGTTTATCTCCCTTATAGTATGAATGGCATTCATAGGTATCAAACTTTTGTAATGGTCTATAAAAATATTTTAAGCATTATATGCATCAGTTGTTAACTATACTACAACTTAATTAAATCATGAAGTGTCCGTAATAATTAATATAATATTACAATTTTATTTTACAGTAATCTTATAGTTTTCATTTAATTCAAAAAGTCATATTTTAGTGGCATAAATGTTACTAATTTGTTTTTGTCATTGGTATTATATAGTTTAAGACTATATTACCAGGCAGTTCCTATATATTCTTAGTGCCACTGGCACATTTCACCGCTAGTATACCACGTATGTCATATGTCAAATAGCAACTTATAATCCTTATGATATTATAGGATTTATCTACAGTGTTATAACTGTAAGGTTGGAAAATATAACAAGCATAGTAAACTTTAAACATGCTATAACACAATTGTTTGGTACTTGTTACTGTCAGCCCTTCTACATACACGGGAAAGGATAACTTTATATGACCACCAACCATTTTCCTTCTTTTTTCTCTTCATCCTTTTATTCTCCATTTTTTAATAAATATTTATTTCTATTGTGGCTTCTTTGAATTTAGTGAGGGTACTCAATATCATATTATAGATAATATAGAACATTCAAACTGAGAACATGCCCAATATAGAGACATATTCTCAACTCAACTGGTCCACGCCATATATTTATAACATTGCAGTCAGAAATATACTAATGAATAAGCAATAACCAGCAGCTTTGCAGCATCTGTGTGTCTCAAACAAGTACATACCTATAGGATATTAAAAATAATAGATAGCAAGCTCTTCATTCATAATTAACAAGTGTATATAGCCTGGTATTTACTTTCATAGACAGAAATTAGACCTGTTATTTATATGCATATCATGTACCAACAGCAATATATTAGTAAATGCCCATGGTATTCAATTCATATTTTAATACTTGTCATATTTAAAAAAAACATGACATATATGGATACTATAAAAGTGATTAATATGAGATATAGCTGACAATGGCTTTAGCATTTGTGATGATATGTAATATATATTCGGTATTATAAGTAACAGTACATTGCATGCCTATTGTAATCTAAGGTTCAAGGCTGATCAATTTAGACATACAAGACAATTTCTTTAGCTTTGGTCATATAATGGGAGTTAAGGTCTCTCTACACTACCATTCATTTTCAGTGAGGATGTTCAATATTAGTATAACTTGCTTTTAATAAAAGCATACTTAGAATTCAGCAATTCTTTTCTATGTATATATAACAATATCATAAGCAAGTCTATGAGATTTTTTCTTGCCCATTACTGCTTAATGACTGTGCTACTCGACCAATTTAATATTTGAAGAGTATCTTAATAATTAAACAGCAACTCCTTTTTTACCTTTAAAAAATGCCTAATAACAAATAGCTACATTCATGAACAATAATTGTCTTAATGTTCTTAAGGTTGAGTACACTAGCTGCAATGTGTTTACAAATATGTTATATAGTTCCAGTCAAGGACTTAAATATATTAAATGTTCATAAAAGTAAGTTAAATTATAGTAATTTACTTGGATGATGTTATTAGAAAAGATTGTAGTAAAGTCTGTATGTGTTAACTGTTCATACAGTTTCTTTCAAGTGATATACTTCTTTTTAAGCCTTGTGTGCTGTTTATGTGTACAATTCAAAATGAATAACAAATGTTACAATATAATAAAACATCATGCATATGTTGATACCTTCTAAATTTGTTAGGTACTTCAGTGTACTTTTAATATTTGTTAAACTGTAAAAGTACTTTGCCATCTCATAAATAGTGTGTTTGTCACTTTAAGAAGCTTAAGAGTTTAAATAACACCCACATTGCCTTGTTTCAGTGCTTACATCACTCACAGTCTGTTTACTTTCATTTTGTGCCATTTGCACATTTGTAGAGGATTTAACACAGACTAGTGGATTCTAACTGAAGAATTTCCATTCTAGGGATGGTAAAATAAGAGTTTTCAGCTCGTGGCCATGGCGGGAAGCCAAAAATAAAGTAAGTGAAGCTTTTAGAGCTTTTGAAACTGATCACGAGCTCATTAAACTGCTATTGGATTTCTTAACATTAAGGAGCAGATATACAAGCCAAACAGTTGTTTGTTAGTCAAAAAGGCACTTTTAGCATCAAAGAATAGATAACTACTTTTCAAGGCACTTTTTGGACAGTTCTTACTATCAGCTTCTATATATTATTATGTGAATTAAATGCAACAGTTTAGATATTTCATGCAGCTCAGTGTAAATAAAATAAAAAGAATCATGATCATTTAAGCACACCACATTAATATGTCAGTATAAATGCATCATATTCTATACTAGAAGTAAAAGGCAGGTAATTTATAAATGAATTATCTAAATATCATTTAGAGTTAGAGAAATCATGACTGTAAGCAATTACACTGTAATAAAGAAAGATATGTTACCTTGCTTTCTTTAGGGTTGTTTCCTTTAGTGAAAAAATATCCTGTTTATCCTCTATTTATATTGCTTCAAATACTGACACATATGTAAAGCATGAATGCTTTTAAAGAACTTTTTTACCTTACAGAGCAAATAGAAAACAATGTTTGCCCTTTTCATGTGTCTCTGAGTTTCTTCCTTTTCTTGTCAGTAATGCTCCATTCATTCTTTTCTGCATGTCTCTTTACCCCAAAGGAGTTCCAATCCATTTCTTCCACTTTATCCAAGGTTTTATTAGCTGAAAGATAAGAGACTGTTGCTTGTAGAGTGTCAAATGTTTTAGGACCTTCAGTAAAAAAGATTTTTATTCTTGCAGGGAACAGCAGGGGCACTTTAAGTTGCCTTTTTTCAATTCCTTTATCAGAGGGAGACATTCTTTTATTGCAGTTATAACCCCAGCAGAATAATCATTATCAAATCTGATTATGTTGTCTTTGTATTTAACTGGAGAAGTTGACCATGCTGTCTTTAAAATAAGTTCCTTATCCTGTGATGAAAAAAACTTTACTATTATTGATCTTGGGTGATTTTTTGATTTGATGGTTGATGAAGGAGCTCTTAAAGATCTATGGGCTCTTTCAATTCCATAAGAAAGAGCTTCAGGCAATTTTAAAACTTCTGGTAACCAGGTAGTAAGGAAAGTCACCATGTTATCTCCCTTTGTTTTCTCTGGCAGCCCATAGATATGAAGGTTATTTCATCTGGACCTGTTGTCTAGATCCTCTATTTTATTTTATAATGAAGCATTTTGTTTTGATAAAAAATGTAGCTGAAGATCTTGTTCTGAGAGTCTGCCCTCAATATCATTTAGGGATCTCTCTATGTCAGCTATTTGAGACTTCTGTTGTGTCATTATTTCTTGTAGTTGCTGTATTTGTTTTGTAGATCTCTCTTCAAAAGTGTCCAGTTTGGTATTCATTTTGTCAAATTTCACTGATGTCTTGTATAGCATTTAATAAAGACTGTATCTCCTTTCTCATCGTCTGGTCCTGTGTGGTATTCTTAGAAAAGATCATTTCCAGTATATTCATATACCTTCCTTCTTATTTTTTGACAGGAAAAATAATGATTAAAGCCAAAATTTTTGCAGTGTAGACTTTTAGTGATATTAGTAGAAGTAATTCAGCAAAATAGGTTTGTCTACAATATCTAGTTTTTACAATTTCCTGTCAGAAATATCTTTTGAGTGCAGAGCTGAGAAAAGATACTGCCAACCAGTCTACATCTTAGCCACACCCCTCATGCTAGTGTATCTTGAGGGTGGCAGAATTACAATAAAGACAAGTAAATGGATACTAATATAGCAATAACCCTCACCTGGGTGTGGGTAATGCTGGATTTACCCACGGTTACCAAACAAAGCCAACCGTGGGTAAATACAGCATTACCCACACCCAGAAGTGGGTTATTGCTATTATACCATGACATTATTTAAGAAAAGAAACTATTACTTTTCTTAAATAATGGCATAGTATAATGCCTGTTTACTGCCCTTCCGCAGATGTCTGGCATCCGCGGCAGTTCTGATGTACTGCGCGCCTGCGCAGTGCATCAGAGTTGTGAAAAAGCAACGGAGAAAGCAAGATCTCTGTTGCTTTTTTATGTTTCACTATGTTAAATGGGTTTGACATAGCGAGACAGTTTTAAAATAAGCAACGGAGATGTCCGTTGCTTATTTTAAAACTGTCTCGCTATGTTAAACCCATTTAACACAGCGAAACAGTAAAAAAAGCAATGGAGATCTTGCTTTCTCCGTTGCTTTTTTTTTAAAACCTGTCTTGCTATGTTAAATGGGTTTAGCATAGCGAGACAGCTTTAAAATAAGCAACAGAGATCTCCGTTGCTTATTTTAAAGCTGTCTCGCTATGTTAAACCCATTTAACATAGCAAGACAGTGTTTTAAAAGTAGAGTTATACTAATGGAAAAAAGTCCGGGCGACCGGACCTTTTTCCATTAGTATAACTCGATTTACAATGTGCACGCTGGCCAATCAGCGTGCACGTTTTGGGGGGGGTCATGGTAAAATAATTGAGAAATATCAGTAACCCTATCTGGAAAAGAATATGAATATGTGTCTGGGGACAAAATAATTTTGGGAAAGTGTCAGTTATTGTTAGTAAGATTATAGTGGACTCAGTCTAAAGTGGGTGAAATTCTGGGAAGCCACTGATTATAAATCTGACACATATCTTGATAGTATAAAGCTTATTTGAGTGTGAAAAATGTTGGTTATTATCCAAACATTTGTCATATACTCTTATGACCAATCACCCTTTGTATGTTATACCTGCTTCTAGTAATGTAGATTTTAACATATGTACCATCAGATACAAAACTGGTGAAGGTAGTGTGGATCATGAGGATAGCAGCTGCATGGATTATATACCTGTTCAGCACAAACAAATGAATCAGCAAATGAATACATAAAAGAAATCCTGAACAAATATAAAAAAAATATTCAGCAATAGCTGGAAATACAAAGACAAATACTAAAGAAGGCAAAAAAATGAAAGGTGAAAGAACAAAGTTGTTTTGTAGAATCGAATCAAAACCATTTTTGCCAGACAAAACATGTCACTAACAAATTTATTAGTTTTTCAAAAACATGTTTCTATTAAGAGCAACCATTTCCACAACCCCAGTGCAAGACACTTACACCCTGTAACCCACAATCTAATCAAGTCTGAACTTACTGCATATGCAAGGTCAAAATTCTATGGCAAATTAATTCAATGAATGGGGGTTTTGACCAAGTTCACGTTATTATGCTCATCACCTTTATGGAAATATAGAGCTAATAATCAGAAAACCTCAGCAAAAAATGGTTTAGATAACTACAAAATAAATGCAAGTAATGGGTTAGAGATCAGTTGCTGTTACATGAATGGAAATAGGGGAAACAGAATAATCTCAAAGTCAAGCAAAAAAAATTAAAAAAAATGATTAAGATAATCATTATTTCCATAATGTTTTGTATTAGTGTTGGCTTCAACAAAAATTAGCATTCTTGTACTTTTTTAGACAGGACCTTAATGCTACAAACATTTAAGGCAATATATTGACTGTAATTTTTATAACATAATTTCACTGATGTGATCTTGTAAAGAGATACCATTAGTTAAAATAAATCTGTGTGCAGTTACCTTCACTGTTCCAGGCCAGCCTCTCTGAAATTGTATCCATGTGTTGTGTACAAATATGAAGACTTCAGCCACAACTGAAACTTGAAGACCAGCCCAGTTTTCATTTGCTGCCTCCACTCGAAAATAGTCTGTGGCTTCAGTTGAATTACAAAGCTCAGCCAAGACATATGTACAGTTACCTTGGAAATCATATCTCTGCCCATCAAATGTCATATAATGGGGATCTCCAGCAGCCCAGCACACACCATCTGGGAGCTTGCGACAGCTACGGACTCCATCTGTAACATCACAGACTTCTCCAGGTGCACAGGAAGATGAGGAGCACTGCACCGTGTGTGTAGTTACATTACAGTAGCACTTCTGTTCACAATTTGGTCCATTCCAGAAGGTCTCCCCTGCTCTGTAATACACACCGTTGTATGTGCAGCCACACTGCACAAGTGGCACACATTCATTGCCACTCAGAACAAACCCATTGTCACACTGGCAGACTTCTGTACATGGTGTTTGGCAACTGGACGAAAATGCAATATTTGCACAAGATGATGGACAAGAAGATCCACAGATTTCATAGTGACTGTTTGCTGGACAAGCAAGTTCTGTAAGTGATAACAAAACATAGTGAGACTGAGGTAGAGTTATCATCATTTTATGCCATTTAAGCAGTCATTCAAATTATTTACATAGAACAACCAGGATTAGTGTACTCCTTCTGCAGATGCACTAAGAATGACCATGAAGTCTCTGTTTTTCATAATTAAATATAGTCTGAGGACAGGAGGATACATCTTTTAAACAAATTGCTAACTTTTAGCCTTAGGAAGAAACTGTGGACACTACAGAGAGACAGCTAGACAATCAAAGTTCAGTTTGATTATGAGGCTACAAAGAACTATTTGGATAGTTAAGATTCAGTTTAAAAAGAAAATATATGTCAAGCTAAATTATTACCAAAATAGTAGAAAAATGGACAGTGCATATTGAAACTAACATTTTAGAAGTATTTGCAGACATTCTGTTATTAGCTCTGAAGGGACAGCATTATAGAATCCTGAGGAAGAAAGACATGTCCCTTATACTTTATCCTTTATATGAAACAGAGTAAAGGAGAGGATACCATAGAAGTGGAAGAGGACAGAAAGTACTCAAGAAGTAGGCAGAAGAAGAAAAAGGCATGGAACATAACAAAGGAACCAAAAGTGGTGGCTTGGATGACATATGAATATTATCACTATGTAATGCATGGAATCTAGTTAGAAAGATGGGGAAGCTAAAACAGCTATACAGAAGGTAAAACATAAACGTATGTCACTGACAACATGCAGTAGGACAGAAGTGCCAGGCTATAGGTTGTTTAGGAATTCAGAAAGAGCTGGGATAGCGGAGAAGAAGAAGGGCATCAGACCTGAGGTCAAAAAAGAAGCTAAAGAGGTGCAAAATCACATTAAAGGGGCAAGGAAGTTACCATAGTGAAAACACAGGGGGAGGTGGAGAAAGAGGTGAGTATACATTGATAAATTTAGTGTATTAGTCAAACAAATAATAAAATAAGTCCATCATATTAAATGAGGTGCAGGAGCTAATGACTTCCCCTATCACAGTACTTGAAAGTAATCAAACAAAGGGGAAAGTAGAGAGTGTATCGACACACTCTTTGGGAGCTACAAGGAATTGCTGTAGCAACTTTGAGATGTAATATCCTCTGAACCATGACCACGAATACATCACTAAAGAAACATATGCTTTACAACAACCTCAGACATAGATCTTCCATTCAGTTTGCTCAATCACTACACAACTGACATAACAGGGAGTTGTCCAAGGTGCTAGAGCATCAATAGAATCATGGGAGGTTACTACGCTAATGACCCCAGGGCCCTTACAAGCCTAGCCAGGTTCAACCCATGTTCCCAAGGATGTCTGGTTCAAGCAGACTCAAAAATCAGCACCCATTGCCCCTGTCCAAGAAGGACACAGGTGGAACCCCTAGGGTGAATTAATGGTTACCCATCCAATTGCCCAAATTACACTTTTATAGGACCAACAAGGGGTTTGTTTAACATGAATAGGAAGCTTGTTCCAAAGGTGGGGCAACCTCTGTGAGGCAAATCTATCTTCCCAGCAAGTTCTATTGATGTCACATACCAGGATAAGGTCCTTTGAGCGAGTGATCCATGTGCTATTTGACTTGTGAATATGCAGCATTTCCATTAAAGCTGGGTCAGAGATTGCTCCATATGCAAGGCACAGGTCACCTCTGAGCAGTCTGCATGACATAGCATAAAGTGACAATGATTTCAGTTGGTCTGCATAAGACAGATCTTGAAGACCCTGAATTTTCTTTGTAAGTAACCTTTGTGGTCTCTCCAATTGCTGCAGGTGTCCTGAAAAGAACATACCAAAGGGAGCATTGTACTCTGTTGTTGGCCTGATGAGGGAAGAGTACAGGGGGGTTATAACCTCTTTTTTTCTGGAGGCAATACCCTTACTTATCAGATGAGCAATATAAAATGCCCTTCTTACCACTGTGGTCAAAGTTAAGGTTGCTGTTGATCTGTGTGCTCAAATCTCTCACCACTCACTGTGCACTTAGGGTATTGCTATTGCTGTGGTAGTTTGCAGGAAAATCACCCTTGTTGAAGGGGATAATAATGCATTTTTTTGCATTAATTTAAGACCATGACTTTGGCATCAGTCGTTAGTCTGCATAAGGCCTTCTTGCCAGATTTTAACATCACTAGGGGTTCCAATAATTGCTCCCAGTTTGCAGTCATCAGAAAAATGTACCAGCCACAGTCCTTAGTTTTAGCTTGTACTTCGGCGAAGTAGATTTTGAGCAGTAGGGGTCCCAGTACCGATCCCTGTGGAACACCCCTGGTTATGGGTCTGCTGGTGGAGGTGTATTCTCCTATTTTGACAGTATGGGTTCTATCAGTGAGTCAGTTTGCAACCCACTTGACAATATATGGGTTGATACCCAGTTGGGTGAGTTTATCAATGATGCCTGAGGGGGACTGTGTCAAAGGCCTTGGCTAAGTCTAGTTAGGTTGTATGCACAGATTTGCCTTCATCTAGGGCTTTGGTGACTGTCTCGAAGAAGTCCACCAGGTTTAACAGGCATGAGCTCCCCTTGACAAAGCCAAACTGGGTGGGTTCAAGCATTTGGAGATTTCCTATATCTTTGTTAATAAGGTCCACAATGATTAATTCCATGACCTTTTAGATAACGCTGATCAGACTAATGTGTCTATACATAGTTCCCTGGGTCCATGGATTCACCCCCTTTGTGCAAAAGGATGATAGTTGTAGTTTTCCATTCTGCTGGGACAAAGCCAGTGCTTAGGTCGTGATTGAAAAGCATGTGCAGTGGTGATGCTAATTCCTGTTTTAACCCATGTAGAACACAGCCTGGGATGTTGTTTGGTCCCATTAGAGGCTGTGTTTTTGGCCTTGGAGAGGGCATTTAAGACCTGCTCCTCGAAGATACTAGGTGGGGGACAGATGTTAGTGTTGCTTTGGGGGTATATGTGGTGGGAACAGAGGAGTGAAATTTTCACTAAACCTGTCAGCCAGCAGGTTTGCTATATCCACAGGTTTTGTTTATGTAGTACCATTATCTACAAGTTCAGTGCAAATCTGGGCCTTACATTTGAGGTTAAAGATGTAAATAAAGAATGCCTTGTGATTATCTTTAGTTAGGGAAGCTAATCTGGATTTGTAGTTAGCTTTGGAGGACTTCACTAGGAGTCTTATTTGCTTAAGTTGAGGAGGGTGTGTTTCCAGTTTTAAGACCGTTCCTTCCTTCTCTTAGACAGACATTTCTTTCTCCTGTTGTATAGCCTATTAATGGCAGTTGTCCACCAGGCAGGTTTGTTTTTCCTTGATGATCTTGCTTTGGTTCTGTCAGGTACAGCAGAGTCAATACAATTGTACAGGTGCTCATATAAAGTATTAGTGTATAACTCAGCACAGGTGTCTGTTCCATCAGTGGGGGTTATAAAACTATTTATGCTGTTACATAATAGGTTGTAATTGGCTTTGTAGATGTTTTTAAGTCTAGTTGTTGCTAAGGGGGGGGGGGGTCTTGTGTTATAGCTACTTGTAGCGAGATTGATTTGTGGTCAGATCTCACAGGGATGGACAATCTGGTGTATATTTGAATCACATAGACAGTCAAATGAGAACAGAGGTAAATGAACCAACACATCACCCAGTAGAGGTACAATTTAAAATATATCACAGCAGGAAAATAGACTAGCATGAGAATAAAAGGTGAGGTACAAGGAAGTGAGATGTATTAATGTGTGATCTGAATCAGTCAGGACCACGCTGGGCGATCTGAAGCTCTAGAGAACCAGTGTGAAGTGACAGAGGTCTTGGACCAATGAGGGATTCAGCCAGCTCACACAGGACTGTATCACAAATAATAGAATTGTGGATATGGCTTTAACCAATGTGGAAGGGGTAAGGAATGCCCAGGTATCAATAAGCAGTGATCATGGGACTGTGTAAGTTGTGGAGGAAGGTTAAGAATACAGACAGACATACGACAGCATGGAAATTTAGCGTAGTAATGTCAAAGATTGTTTTACAGTCTGTAGGAAAACTGGTGTTAAGAAGCTTTCAAAATGGATAGGGATCAAATACAAAAGATTGTGAGAAAGGGTTTGAGAAAAATACAACAAATAAAAAAAAAGGAGAAAGTTGATGTGACTACACAAGAGTATGTAGTTAGCAATTAGAGCAAAAGATGGGCCACTCAAGACTCAAGAGAAAAAAGGCTGAAGAAGCAGAATACAGCAATGTATGCAGACGTTAAACAAATGAGGTGAAGACAGGCAAGCAAAAATCAAAAACTATGTGGGCAGAAAAGGTCAAGAAAGGCAAAAAAGGCTTTTTATGTATACAGCAGAAAAGAAGAAGGGAGGAACAGACCAGACCAGGATGAGCAAGGATAGCTGGGAGATGGAAGACAAGGTAAAAAAGTAGAGGTACTATATGAATATTTAATTTCACTCCTTGTCAAGGGTGATAGTGGATACCATTAGGATAGAAGGATATACAGAGACCAGAACACATTAAAATGAAGTTGAAAGGAAACTAACTGATCAAAGAGATATTAAAGCACAGCATTTCTTTGCATTGAGTTTTAAACCATGGCTTTGACACCAGTCATTTGTCTGTTTTAGACTGTCTTGGACGATGTTAATGTCTTAGGAGGATTCTATGACTGCTCCCAGTTTGCAATTATCTGCAGACTTGGTCAGCCAGAGGTCTTTGACATTAGCCTTGACTTCTGAGAAATAGATGTCAAAGAGGAGTGGGCCCAGCACAGAGCCTTGAGGGACTCCACTGGTGACTGGCCTCTTTGAGGAGGTGCTGTCATCAGTCTTAATTTCCTGTGTCTATCTGTGAATCAGCTGGCTGTCCTGCATGTTATATAGGGGCTTATGCCTGATTCTGTAAGTTTTTAACAATGCCAGAGGGGGTATTGTATCAAATGTCTTTGTCAGGTCAAGGTAGATGGTATGCACTGTTTTACTATCACCCATTGCCTTGGTGACATTCTCAAAGAAGTCCACCAGGTTCAGTAGGCATGACCTTTCTTTGACAAAGCCAGACTGGGATGGAGGCAGTGTCTGAAGGTCTCCTATGTCTTTGCTGATCATTTCCATGATATTTTTTTACATGGCTTTGCACATAAAACTGTTAGTAGTTTCTGGGATCTGTTGATGGTCCACCATTATGAAGAGGGATGACTGTCATAGATCTCCATTTTCATGGCATGAAGCCTGTTTTAAGACTATAGTTAAATAGTTACTACAATGGCTCTGACAGGTCATGTTTAGACTATTCAGGAGGCATCCTGGGATATTATTGGGGTCCACTGAGGCTGTGTTCTTGGCCTTAGTGAGTACAGACAGGACATGATCTCTATTTATAGTCAGAGTGGTTATGTTTGAAGGTATTTCTTGCAAGGTGGCTGGGGGTATGTGGGGGTCAAGTAAATGACATAGCAGATTCCACAGGTGGAGATGTTCAACAGAGCACTGCTAAAGGCACACATGATTAAAAACTGGAAGCATGTAAGACTGACATCCATATTGAATAGCAAGGAGCAGGAAAAAGTTGGGGCACTGCATGTCTTTTAACACAACAATAGTGATAAGGAAAGTCAAAGAATGAATACTAAGGGAAAGAGTGGTAACTTTGCTAGAGGACAGCTATTTCCATGATAGCAAAAACAGGATTATTCCTGCTAGGAATCTTAGTTAAACATAGTCCAGATAAATTAGGGGGTTATAGAACTTAACAGAGGACTACTACATATGTGGTTTACCTGGACTTCACAAATGCATTGCCTAATTCTCACACAGGTTGTTGCTAGGAAAACTGACTTATTCCTGGATTCACTGCTGTTCACGTATCATTATTTTAGACCTATATGAAGTTACGAAAATCAGGATAAGCCTCTTTGCTGATGTCACAAAGCTGAATACAACAATGGAGCTTGGAAGAAAAAATGCACTGGAATGTTTAAAAATCCATCTAAATGAAAAGTACGGTGGCATTTGAGGTTCAGTAGAGACAAATGCAAGTGTACTATGTATGAGTCTCAAAAATCATACAAAGTAAGAGATAGTAGATTAAAATTGTTGGAAAATAAGATAGAACAGGGATCTAAGGGTACTAGGTAAACATGGCCAGGACCCCAGGAGCAGAAAAAGAGAACCATGGTTAAAGGCAGATGTCTGGGATGTATCCTCAGGAAGAGAGATTCATAAAGCAAATACGCAATGGTTCATCTCTTCTAAGCCCTGGGTACACCACCTGGGAAACACACACAGAGAAGAAATCGGCCTAATGAAAAGAATCCAGAGGAAAGCCATCAGAAGAGTGACTGAGTTACAATGGGAATGGCATGATGGGAGAAGAGAATACCTCTAACCCTTCTCACTAGACACAAAATCATCGGAGAGACAGACACAAATTTACACCAGGATTGTTATGTATAGCCCTGCCTGATTTGAGAGGCAAGCATGATTACTTACTCAAAAAGGGAGGCATGAAGTTTTATGTGTGCCTACTCAATGGTGTATATGGCTAGGCATCTTACAAGCCTTGAAGGCACTTGCCCAGCATTGTTTCTATGTTACTATGATATGAAAGGATATGGAAGCACATCATTATGCTAAGGGAAAGTAAAGGAGCCACTCTTACAGATAGGGCAGGAGAAAGAGAAGAAGACCCGGGCAGTCATTTGTAGGGGTAAACTGCTCTCTTAGTTTATGAATGAAATGATTTACAGTAAGAGTTGAAGACCTAGGGAATGGAATAACAGAATGGGCTGTAAAGGCAGAACCCATGTAGGCATTCTGCAGGGCATGTGACCGGTGGAGAAAAGGTAAGAGGAAAGGCAGGGATGGAGACGAGTTACTTAATCTTTGATTTCTGTGTGACAGTTTTTCACTGTGATCAATTGTTAAGGTACAGCATTCATGATCTCTACTGGCTTGACTGATATATAAACATAGTGTCTACAAAGTAAATCATACTTAATTAACTGACATAAAACACTTTTTCACTTGATAATTAGTTTACATTTTACACATGTCCAAGAACTTTAGCTTTATATATACTAACTCTGCCCTCTCCCCAACAACTAAATATAAAGGCATACAAAAGCAAAATGAAAAAAAAATGATGGTTAAAGGAATTGATTTCATATTACAGAAATAACTAAGAACTAAGCCTGACATCCATATAGTAAGAGATATAAACTGTCATATATCAGAGAGTGTAAGAGAAATACATTGGCATATGATGCAATGACATGTACAAAAAAAAGTGTATGCCAACAAACCACATCTTGTGATGTTCCTCCAGTGTTCTATATCTACACCTTTCCTCTGGCATTGTATAGCATAAGACCTTATTGCTTCACATAGAGTTGTGCGATCTCCATTTGTAGCACATAGATCATAAATGCAGTTGTCAAAGTAGGCCTTTCCATCAATTTGGCTATGGCAAGCTCTAAAGGGGCCATCAGCATTTGTGATCATCCCACATTGAGTTAGTGAGCTATATTGGCTTTTGCTATATGCAGAACACACAGGCTCATCATTAGTAGCGAGACGTGAAATAGGCGAGTTTGGATTTATCCAACTGTTTCCAAAGCTGATTGCGTTCTGAGCCATTGAACCGTCTGGCATGATGAATTCATCACTGATGTCCCCATTATAGTTTCCACAAAGGCCACAAAGCTGCCCTGAGTATGTCCCAGGCAGTTCTACTATAACTAAGTGATTCCAGTCATATAACAAAGAAAGACCAAAATCCGTCTCAATAGTAGCCGCTAATCCAGTGTAGTAAATGTGGATAGCACCTGATTCAAGCAAAACTGGAAGATTCACAACAGATTCATCAACCTGCAATGAAATAAAAAAGAGCTTTATGCATTGAATTCTTCTGTCATTTAAAAATTATAAGAGAAGTGTAAAATATATAATTTATTTGGAATTTATTAACATTTTGTTTTTAACTAAAGTACTACAAACCCTATACCATTTGGGGTCTTGCAGGTTTAAAAACAATAAGTGAAAGAATTAGATGGCAACAAAAAGGTTAGATATGAATGAGTGACACTCATTTATTGATACCAGTTTATCACTAAATCATGTCACCTACAACAAAATACCCAGAAACAGGGCTGCATACATATATCCTGCACACATGTACCAAATACGATCTTTCTGAATGCCTGCATAGCTACTACCCGCCCCTCCTCCAGCCCACACAAACCTCCCCTTATTATGGTCCAATAAACATGCCAGTGACTGATACAGCTCTCATCTCAGACATATTACCTTTGTCTTATCAGCACAGCATAGCAAATCTGCTCAGTAAACCCTCATTAGCGAACCAGCACACTATCAGATATGTGCCCATTCATAACCATTTGGTCAGGGTCTTTGTATATGGGGAAATGACAGCTGCTCCTTGAATTAGCTCAACACTACATTCTGTAGTTCCAAGAGTTGATCTGTCCACAAATATTCCACTTGGTCATCCTTTATCAAAATGGCCAGCTATGTAGGTCTTCTGAAGAAGTCTAAATACTGGAGAAGTTACACATCTCTTTTGTTAGCAATGGAGGAACCTGGATGCAGTTTATCATTTGTGAGGTCAGATGCTGGTAATACTGCACTTTCAGGGGACCTGATATGAATAGAAGTGTTCACTGTTGATGCCTGTGTGTGTATGTTTGTGTCTTTCTGGGACCCATGCACAAATTTAGTTAAGATGATAAGGAAGCAAGGGGCAGACAACATTAAAGTTCTGGGAAGGCATCCCACTCATGCAAAGGCAGGGCATCCATATTCAACCTTCCATCTTTAAAAGCAAATCTTAATATTATAAGATATATTGGGCCAGAGCACCTCTGGGATCTCTCTCAGTTTAATTTCTCCAAGTCTTTTGGGTTTCTAATACCATGTTAGGAATGGACCCCTTGCCTAAGTCAAAGTATGATTAACGTTCATGAAATTAGTGTTGTTTCAATCTTTAATGTTAGCCAAACATGCTCTTCTTACAATGTGTCCAAAACTGACTCCTTCTACAATTCATGCAAGATTACATGTATCGGTAACATACAATACTACCTGCCTGAAGGAAGGCAGCCCACTGGTGCAGAGGCAGGGCATCCACAACCAGCTTTCCATCTCTAAAAGCGAATCTTAACATTATAAGATAGATTGAGCAAGGGAATCTCAGGGATTTCTCTTACCATGGGGGCAGGATCATATAGGTAAAGAAGTGTCACCTGGCAGATGCTGCATTGAGCAAACAGTGCCCAGAGGATGGTTGAGAGGAAGATGTACAAATATTTTGACATTGCTACAGATCTGCCCTTTAAGTATTACACAGGAAGTAAAACTATATTTGTGTAACAGTGGTGTCTCATAATGCTACTAAACCTTGTCATTCATTCATATCACATCTGGCTAGCAAAAAAGTTTTCAGGTGTTGTCATGTTAATCTACTAGGGAGCTGGGATCATTAGGATCTTGACTGCATGTTTATTAAGGAAGTGTCACATAGGCAAGTTCTGGAAACTGTTTGACACAAGAGTATTACATAGCAGGCTGAATGGGATTTGACTCTGCATTATTTGTAAACGGGAGATTCCATGGGGAAGTACTGAAGAGAATTCAAAAAGCAGAATGGCAGTACATATAGAAAAGACAAAAAAGATACTTATCTGTAAAAATCCATATGGATGAATGAACTAAGTAAACAACGCATGCACTCAAGTCACTCCACAACAAGTACGAATACGACTCTGTCATTGTCCATGCTGGAGTGAATGACTTGAGACGTACCTCCCTGGACTACATGAAAAGAGACATGGAACAGAGCTCTTGGATCATGTGACCCAGACAGGTATGACCCTAGCCCTGAGCAGCATCCTGCCTTTGCCCAGAATGACAATACCACAGTATAAGGACAAAATGATTGACTTCAACAATTGGCTAAGCTTCTGGTGTCATTCAAAGGGGATCCAGTATTTGTCTGCCTGGGAAGACATGATCGACAAACCACAATGCTTTGCCAGAGATGGTCTGCACCTGTCACCCCTGGGATTTAGGTTACTGGCTAAAGCTCTTGCCACCCCTATAGTGCCTTTTTTAGGCAAGGCTCAAAGGATAAAACTACCACCGTAACAGATACAAGCATGCAAAATCTGAAGGTAATGCTACTCAATGCTAGAAGTCTAAACCTCAAAATGCACTCTCTCGAGGCACTCCTAAAAATGGAGAACATTGATATCAGTGCAGTAACTGAGACCTGGTTCAAGGCTCAAGAGACCACCGCTGCAATACCAGGCTACAATTCTTACCACACTTTTCGGCCACAAAATCAAGACCGAACACTAAAGGAGGAGGAGTGTCCATATTCACCAAGGATATTCACACCTCCAGGCTAGTTGCCCAACACAATGCCTCTGAAAGTAAATAATGTGGGAAGAAATAGCCAGGGAATTGTTATGGCTAGGCTTGTATAGGCTATTGTATATTAAGATACAACCAAACACCCTCATACGGGGTGATTTCAACTACCCTGCCATTAACTGGGAAAACTACTCGAGTACCAACTCCTTTTCCCAACGGTTCTTGGAGTTCATAAATTCCAGTGCCCTGGATCAACTAATCCATTGTCCCACCAGGGGCTCCAATATCCTAGACCTGGTCATTACCAACATGGGAGATAGATGCTCCACACCAGTGATCACCCCCTCATTGGCCAGGTCTGACCATAAGCAAATCACCCTTGACATCCACATCCCACCCCCACCCCCCAGTAAGGAAACCTCCTTAAAAAAACTTCTCCAAAGCCAACTTCATGCTACTGAAGTCAGAAGTAACAAACTTCACGACACCCACGCAGACGGGATCTGGAAATTCGACTGCAGAATCCTACACTAAGGCACTGTATGAGCACATCCACTTGTGCATGAATCGTGCCATCCCAAATAGAACCAAGATGCTCTTCTCCAAAAAAAGGAAGCCAATCTGGTGGTCCCCTGCTATAAAGAAACTATACAACAGAAGGAAGAAACTGTTGCAGAAAAGAGGAAAATCCCAGGATGCAAAAAAACTCCCTCACCAGCCTCAGTAAGAAGCTGAGATTCCACTGTTGCAGAAAAAAGGAAAATCCCAGGATGAAAAAAACTCCCTCACCAGCCTCAGTAAGAAGCTGAGATTCCTCATCAAATCCTCAAAAGCTAGTTACGAAAATAAAATTGCCAAAGATTCCAAAGACAACCACAAGGCATTCTATAGTTATATCAAGAATCTAAATGGCAATGCTCAGATCTGCTCTGAGCTATAACAGAATGGCATTAAATATACTGATCCCAAGGATATTGCCAATATCCTGGCAGATCGATTTACTGCCAACTTCACCCCTCCTCTCACCCCCTAAAGGGCCCATCTCAATACCAAAAGATTGCCAAATTCCGGTAATCATGGCCACACAGGTAGAAACCAAAGCTAAAAATACAGCATCCATGAGACCAGATGACATCCCAGGCTGTGTACTACATGAACTACAAAATGAACTGGCACCTCACCTAAGTGTCATGTTTAATCATAGCCTCACCTCAGGCTTCGTGCCCACTGAGTGGCACACAGCTACAGTTAACCCGCTCCACAAGGGAGGTTCTGCCTTGGATCCCGGAAACTACAGTCCCATCAGTCTGACAAGCCTGATCTGCAAGGGCATGGAATGCATTATCATGGAACTTATAAACAAAGACATTGGCAACCTTCAAACACTGGACCCCACCCAGTTTGGGTTTGTGAAGGGCCAATCTTGTCTCCTGAATCTGACTGACTTCTTCAAATCAGTCTCCATAATTGTGGACAAGGGTAAGGTGGTCCACACAGCCTATCTGGACCTTGCCAAGGCCTTCGACACCACCCCCACTCTGGAATCATAGATAAACTTACTAAGCTGGGCATAAATCCCTATATCGCTTGATGGGTTGCCAACTGGCTTACTGACAGAACCCAGACTGTAAAAGTAGCCAACTCCAAATCCAGCTCAAGACAAGTGACAAGTGGAGTACCTCAAGGTTCAGTCCTGGGACCACTCTTGTTTGGCATCTACTTCTCTGAAGTACAGGCCAACACTAAGGGACTCTGGCTAACAAAGTTCGCAGATGACTGCAAACTGGGAGCCATTATTGAATCCCCAAATGATGTGGATATTCTACAAAAGGGCCTTACAGAAACAGATGCCTGGTGCCAGAGCCATGGGCTCAAGCTTAATGCCAAGAAATGTATAGTTATCCCCTTTGGAAAGAAACATGTACCCATGAATTACCACATAGGTGGCAGGACACTAAACATCAAAAGTGTGATGAGAGACTTAGGGACACAGGTGGACAGTGGTCCCACTTTCGATAACCACATCACCACAACAGTCAGGAAATCCTTCTATGTGGCACATCTCATCACTCAGGGCTTTTCATTCAGACAAAAGGAGGTCATTGTCCCACTGTAATCATCTCTCATTAGACCCATTATAGAGTATAATGCCCCGTTTGGTATGTACCTCACAAGACATCTCCAACAGCTGGAAAGGCCACAGAAATACCTCACTAAAAGAATCACAGGCCTAAAGTAGATGCCATATGCTGACAGTCTAAAAAAACTCCAGCTATACTCTGTGGCATATCGTCTACTCAGAGGCGATCTCTGCGTAACATGCAAGGCCATGTCAAACCCTGAGCTGTTGGACATGCTCCACTTAAAGAAATCCCAATCCCTCAGAGCCACACACTCCAGGGATCTAAACCTTGTCATCACAATGAACAAAACATGCTGGAGGGATAGGTTCCTGACCCAGAGACTCCCCATATTCTGGAATAGACTGCCCATACATGTCAAGTAGAGTGCCTCATTGGCCCTCTTCAAAAGGAACCTTGATGATTGGATGGGAGATAGGAAATTCACCCCGGGGATCGTGTCAGTCACCCTGCTAGACAGGGGTCCAGAGAAGTAAATCTTGTGGGAAGAAATATCCAGGGAATTGTTATGGCTAGGCTTGCATAGGCCCTAGGGCCAATAGCTTAGTACCAACCTATGAACCTATAACCTAAGTACAAGTAAAACTAGCAGTACATTACTTTTCCGAAGTACAAGCAAACACAGGAGGGTTATGGCTGACAAAGTTTGCAGATGACTGCAAACTGGGCGCCATAGTAGAAAACACATCTGACACAGATATCCTTCAGAAGGGTCTCACAGAAACGGATAACTGGTGCCAGAGCCACGGCCTAAAGTTAAATGCCAAAAAATGCATAGTCATACCCTTCGGGAAAAACAAGGTTACCCCTAGCTACCAAATAGGTGGCAATCCACTGAGCACAGAAGAAGTTATCAGGGACCTGGGGACCCAGGTTGATAGTAGTCTGTCATTCGACACCCATGTAGCTAAAGTAGTTAGGAAGACCTTCTACATTGCCCACCTTATCCTGAAGGGATTCTCATCTAGATCAAGAGAGGTCATAGTCTGCCTTTACTCAACACTCATCAGAACAACGATTGAGTTCAATGCCCCATTCGGAATGTATCTGACCCGACACTTGCAGCAGCTGGAGAGGCCACAAAGTTCCTCACCAAAAGGATAAAGGGTCTCAAAATCTGTCCTATGCTGCCCGACTGAAAGAACTCCAGCTCTATTCAGTCGCTACGCTTGCTCAGAGGTGACCTTTGCCTAACATACAAGGCCATGTCAAACCCAGATTTGATGAATATGCTTCACCTCAAAAATCTAGATCCATCAGAGCCACAAGGCGGAGACTTAAACCTTGACACGGCTATTAATAGGACGTGCTGGAGGGATAGATTCATCACCCAAAGACTCCCTATGCTGTGGAACAAAATCCCGGTACATGTGAGGCAGAGCACCTCGCTGGCCTTGTTCAAGAGAAATCTTGACCAATGGATGGGAGATCGCAGATATACCCCAGGGATTACCTCAGTGTCACTGCTCGACAGAGGCACAGAAAAATAATGGGTATAGTTCCCCATACTAAAGGGGTGGCCTAAGCCACAAAACGATGGGCTAGGCTTGTAAATGCCCTCGGGCAGATAGCCTAGTATGAACCTATGAACCTATGAACCTATTACTAGGCTAATTGCCCATGAGGCTTTATTAATCTTACCCATACTTTCACAATTCTGTCTGACATGATTTGATATCCCAGGGTATTTTTTAAGTCTTGAATATAAGCTTGGATGAAGGGTTGCCAAGCATTTACAGACTACCTCTTTCCATAAAGCGGCATCAGTGACAAACCAGGGATTAGATGGAGGTTGTGGGAATCAAACCCATGACTGTTGAAAGGTCTTGATCCGGCAGCACAAAGTCCAACTCTTAAGTGTCAAATGGACTTAGATAAAAACAACAGGTTACAGGTTAAAAACTTTCAAACTTTTGGACTATATGATTCCTTCTTCTGGAGTTTACAAGCTGTTATAAGATGCAACTTTTTATATGAATTGCTATTCAAGTGAAAATAGCTACATTATATTTTATTTTTTTTATTTTATTTATTTAACATTTGTTGACTGGGAAAGTCTGACTAGGTTCCACAGATCCTGTTTTCAGCAGAGGCCCGGGGAGAAATGCTCCAGAAGCATGTCTTTAGAATGTGGGAGGAAACCCACGCGAACGCAGGGAGAACATGCAAACTCCACACAGAAGGCACCCCAGCCGAGAATCGAACCGGAGAACCTCTTGCTGTGAGGCGACAGCATTAACTGCTGCACCACTGCACCACCCATTATAATGTAGTTAACTCCAGTAGTTTAGTTTATGCAGAAATGAAGAGAGCAGAGACAGAATATCATATTAATCTTATAGGCTACTAGTGTTCAGTCAGGAGCACTTTAACTTTTTTTGCAGTGTTTTGCCACTACTGCCTACTGACCATCTACCACCACAGTCATATGGCCCATTTAATCCTTATTACTAAGGTGATGGTCAGCTAAGTGGGGTCAAAATTTATCCAGCTATTGCTGTGATTTTTGATTTTTACCAAAGCCCTATCCCCCGTGGGTGGTACAGCGGTAGCATTGTTGCCTCACAGCAAGAGGTTCTCCTGTTCGATTCTCAGCTGGAGTACCTTCTGTGTGAAGTCTGCATGTCCTCCCTGTGGTTGAGTGGCCTCCGAAAGGCATGAGTGAATGGGCGTGCCTTTGCTGAAGGTTGGGTGTCGGGCTGGTAACTTGGCACCATAAAAATCAACTGCCAATCATTAGAGGACTGGGGTTCTGCTGTGGTGACCCCTAACCAGGAAAAGTCAAAAAGACAAACAACGAAAGCCCTATCCCCTTTCTTGGCTACATGAGGGGACAGTGCATATAATGGTCTGCCTTAGCTGATTATTCGTCACTTTTATGACGTTTGTTACCAGCCAGCAGCATTTCTTTCTAGTTCTCAAGAACAGGTGTGCAACTTTTAGAGAAGTAGTATAGAAATATGGTGGTAGAGACTTCAATATTAAAGCTCTGTGCATCTGAGTGCTGTAATGTGTTCACTATGAATGTATATTCTGTACTGGAGTAATATCCCATCTAGATTTGCTACACTGCCTTACAGCCAATGAGTGTCATGATAGGCTCTGGCTCCCCAATGATCCTGGATAGGATAAAGCAGGTATCCAAAACTGAATGAAGGAAACTAGAAGAATGTCCAAAAATCCTGGACAACACAGTTCTTAATTGTGTTTACATTTCACAATGTATGAGTCTTAATTATGCAATATCTAGTGATCTAAAACATAGCTTCTGACAACTGTGCCTTAAATGGAGAAATGTATATAATTATAATAAGATATACAATATTGGAAATATAGGTGTATCCTTCTGTTGCTTTTAGGTCCATATAGTCATACATTCATAGGTTAATAATACACTATTGATCCAGATGACCATTCGTACCCTAGCCACAATATCCCAAGTTATAAGTACCCATTGGCACCTCCTACTAACTTTTCTGTCAAGGATTCTTCTTCCATCTACATTTTATTGCCCCACATAGATTCTTCTTCATAGGTGGGGTTGAACATAAATTATATAGGATATGCTCCGTGTAGAACTTCAGACATGGCACTGCTTTTAAGATGTGGTGTAGTAGAAGTCATTTGTACAGTATTTGTCATACTGTATTCAGACTTTGTATCAGAAATGTCTTTCCCTCTTCTTTTTAAGGATTTTTTCTATCACTGACTCATCTTTATTACTTCCATTGGAGATGGGGCCTCTGAGTTACCTCTCTGTAAAATGTATTGAAATGTTTTGCCTTTAGCATGACAGATATTAATGTTTTTCTCATGGCCTCTCCATGTTTATACTTTACTACTTCTCTTTCCATAATATGCATGTACTTATTTATTTTAGAATTGCACCTATTTTTTTATTATTTGTTTGATTGTTTGGTGACTAAGTATTTTCATTAGGATTATCAAGGTTTCCCCTTTTCTGGTGTTAAAAAAATGAGAAGTTAATACATATAATAGCTATCAGTTGTAAATGCCACCAGAAAATGCCATGACTAGCAAAACAGGATGATAATTTAGGGAAAACATAAGTACATAAACCTGGATTGTGTGCTATTAAACTAACATAAGGGGAGAAGAGAGACATGCCATCTCTGAGCCTGTTTCATCTACAGTTCTTTATAAATAATGTGTATTTTAACTACAGCTTTTGTGAAAATGTACATTTAAGTTGGAACCTTTAAAACTTACTGTCCATGACAAGAAACAGTCACTGAAGTATTTTGCAATGCTTAAAGATAACTGGACTTGGTTACTTTCTAAGCTTTTATTACAGTGCTTTTTCTTGTTTTTTTCATTTAGCAGTTACTTTTTTTAGAACTGCAACCTTTGCTGATCAAAGATTATTTCAAAATACGACTACTAAAGTCAAGAATGCACTGACCAATAGTGATGGTTTGAAAGGCAACACAACAGCAGTGTCGATACTTAATTATTTCTTACTAAAATATTTAAAACATTTGAAAATTACCTTCACTCTGCCATACTCTCCAACAGACATCTTTATTTCATGATTATAGATGCTGAGTTGCACTTGCCGAGTCCATGACACACTTGTACTTCCTCTATTGTCATTTGTTACACTGATGGAGAAGTTCGTAAGGCTGTCTGATATTCCACAGTATTTGCTCAGGGTGTATGTATATGTTCCTTGGAAATCAAAGTAAAGCTGATCAAAAGTACTATAATGGGGATCACCTGATACCCAGCATGTTCCATACTGCAGTGGGTAGCAGCCACGGACACCATTCATTATCTTGCAATCTTCATACATAGAGCATTGATAGCTTTGACATTGCATTCCAATATCGGCATTTGTGCATCTACATTTAGCAGAGCAGTCTTCATTTAGAATGAGTTCTTCTCCGATACTAAAGTAGTGGTCTTGATAAAGACAGCCACACTGATTCAAAGGAATGCATCTTCCTCCACTTAGAATATAGCCATTATTACAAACACAGCTCTCCCTGCAGGGCTGATCGCAGTACAGAGGGGCCGTTGAATCTGCACAACTTGCAGGGCAGGCAGTAGCACACGACTCATAATGGCTGTTTTCTGGGCATGTGATCTCTGTAATAATAAATGCAAAAATGTTGTACCACTTAATGCTCTCTTTTAGTTCAGTAAGTTATTATGTGAACCACCATATCAAAAACAGAATAATAACTAATAGAATTAATTATCTGATTTCATTAATAAGTTCTGGATTTGTAAAAATACCTACCGAGTTTCTTATAAAAATAACAGGTGATAGTGTAGTAACTTTGAATTATGTATTAATAGAGCAACAGTATTTTATGTTAATGGTTAATCATAAGTAATCAGCAAAACATTTATTTTACAATAAAATAAATAGTACTCCACAGGGTAAATGTCCCATTGCCAAGAATCAATAAAATCAATAATCCACAATAAAATGCAGGAACGAGACAGCCAGGCACTCCATTTTCTTCTTTGACCATAAAAATATATGTTTATTCAGGTAGAAATATGAACAATCCTAATAAAGGATGGTCTTTTTAGTATTGTATTATATGCCTTTAAGTTAATTGGGTTTTAATTGCTCATGCGTATGATTGGGTTACAGAGATTTGAGTTTTGTATAAAATGAGATGTAACTGATTTTTGTTAGATGGTCTGATGAAGCTTTTTAGTGAAAGCGCTTACCACTGTTGATGTTTCTACCTGAATAAACATATTTATATGGTCAAAGAAGAAAACGGAGTGCCTGGTTGTCTCGTTAAAACATTTATTTTGTTTACCTGACAGGATGACAAAATGAAACAGTAAGTAGTTACTTAGAGGTTAGGGGTCGCCACAGCAGATAATCTTGTCCTCTCATGATTGGCAGTGGAGTTTTACAGTGTCGAGTTGCCAGCCCGGCACCCAACCTTCCACAGAAAGCACGCACATGCACCCACTCACACCTAGGGCCAAGTTAGAGTGTCCAAATCCATCTGCAGCATGTCTTTGGGATGTGGGAGGAAAACGGAGCACCTGGAGGAAACCCACATGACCACAGGGAGGACATGCAGATTCTGAACAGAAGGCAACCCATCCGAGGATCGAACCGGAGAACCTCTTGCTGTGAGGTGGCAATGATAACCACTGCACCACCGTGGCCACCCAGAGGTTTCACAGGGACTATGAAATATTAATAGGATCTATTGTTTTATTAGCCTTTTTCTAACCATTTAATAACAATTTGTTAATAACATCACATTTAACAAGTTTCTTTGTGCACTATGGATGCCCTGATTGCTAAAAGGATTGGGGAAAAGAAGTACTGAACTCTTTCAAATTAAATTCCAGATTCTAACTACAGGACTCTCTACAGAGAAATAAAAGCAAGAAGGTATATATTAAGAAGGTGTATGAGTAAATCAGGGGCATTTTATATACACCTGAGTTACTGGAACACTGCAGCAGTAAGATACTCATACCACCCAAAAGTCCTCACATTACTTCAATGTTAGTCAACTATAAAAATAGGCATCTTGGAGATATAGTGTAGACTTTACTTGCAGCATCTGTTTTTGGGAATTAGGTAGTCTGATCCTCTCCCTAAATGTCTGTCCAGCCTCTATGGCAACTAAGTATTTTTCAGAGAATTTGCCAGCCAAAAGTAAAAGTGACCATGTACAGTTTTGTCTGTTTAGTTTTTCAGCTTCAAGGTATCACAGAATCAATATGCATATCTAGATCACAGGATATCAGACCATATGACAATGACCCCCCTTAAACTACTTGACCTTGTATCAGAAAAGAACTTCGGTTTGCATATGAAAAAGTACCCATCCCATGCCAACACATCCATGCAAACATCCCAGGGACAATAAAGATACAGCTTCATATTTTATTAATTTAATGACTTATTTATCTACCATTGCTTTGTAATCAAGTGCTCATATCAACTGGCATGTTTATGTGTTCAGACAACTACAACATACAATTAATACTGAATAGTTATTTTTAAACACATAATTTCACATTTGCTTGGTCATCTCCTGAAACAACTCATTGTCTAACTCAGAAAGTGGACTTTACCTCATCTGAAACAATGACCTATTTTATATCATATCACATGACCGCAGTCATGGAACCCACCCTGTATCTTGTCAGCCCATTCATTCCTCCTATAAAGGCTACAGCCAGCCCTATTTGATCCCTAACCAGGAAGAGAGCCCTATTGACCATCCATTCCCAGTTTGGAGACCACATTATAACTCTTGCATTCTCTGAGTTGATGAGTCAAATGATATGGAAAAGGCTGTCATGTGTTCACATGAATCCTCTCTCCCATGCTGCTATGCATCCAATAATAATCTAATTAGCATTTTTCATGTTAATTTTAAGCACAAGCTTGTCAGCCTGGTGTTAACTCCATGTTACATGCTTATGAATCGGACTTTTAATCAGGACAGGGTCCTTCACTTTTCTCAAAACAAGACAGAACATCCCTGAAAAGTCTCATAGCCACTAAGAACAGTGAAACGTCCTAAAGTCTTTATAAAAATGCTTACTTTTTTCTTTCCCAAAATATGTATTTTTTTAACTTAAGGATTTTTTTTCCTCACTAAAGATCTTTGGACCTTTTATAACTGAAGGTCATGTTTAGTTTTGCAACAAACAGTATGATATTCAGTGATGGGACAAATTGGTATATCATAATGAAATAATAACTTTTCTGTTTTTTATTTTTTTTGGAAATGACTTTGAGTGACATATGGATAACTCTGTTAGCTTTTCAGATCACAGTTGTCAAACATTGTTCAAGGTTGAGTTTGTCATGCAACAATATCCTACAATCTTTGATGTACAAATTTTAGAGTATGTATCTGTTTTGCACTCGTCGTTTCTTAATATTGGACGATAGACTACTGTCATCGGACAAGAATATAAGTTATCCTACCCTTCTTGTAGTGCTTTTTCATCCTTAGGTAATCAACTATATGACCAAGCCTGCAGTCATCTATATATTCATTTATCAAACTGTTTCCTCCTTTCCTAAGATGATACAAGATTTTAAAGATTAGAGGCCCAGCACAGCAGTTTGTGCTATACTTCTGGTCTTATAAATAGGATCAGACTGAACATTTCCCACTCAAATCTATATTCTTTAGGTTGCATGCTGTTTGCCAAATTAAGTAATGAATTAATTACACATCTTGCTGTGTAAAATAGACCTTAGCCAGGTCAGGATATGCTGTTTGAGCTTTAAGGCTCTTGTGTAATGCAACTCTAAACTATTCAAGGAGTATTTGTCAGTGTCACGTATTGGCTTGAACTATAGATAAAGTGCAGTGATATTTAATAAATATGTGTGGTCAGTAAAATGAGAAAGTATTAAACAACTGTCAATGGGAAATTAAGTCAATAATCTATCAGTGCATTGAAAATGTTATGCTATATAAGTTTACATGTGGTAGGCAGTAAATTCCTATCCAAATATTTCTCACAGACCTGCTGATGTGTGGAGCACTGTTTAGTAAAACAAGCCACTAAACAACATTATATTAAATGTGAAATCTTCTCTGCTAACTCTGTTAACATTGCATTGCTGGAAATATTGTTGCATTCTGGATTAAAAGTACTCTTACAGTTTCTAAGAGCACAATTTCTGAATTGTGGTTTTGCAGCTTGCTTTGCTCTGGAGAAATGCTTGCTGTTTTAACTTGTTTTCACTTAATGAGCTGATCTAACTTGCTCAAAGCACTGGTATACAGCTTATGTATTAACAGAATGACACAGGATGAAGTTGCAGTTTTAGTTACAATAACAAAACAAAGGGTTTTTCATCATAATAAGTATATGCCATCTAAGAGCACATTAACAACATCAAATTAACTAATCAGAACAAAATAAAGGTCATGCTGCTAAATGCCAGGAACTTAAACCAAAAACTGCACTCCCTGGAAGCACTTCTATCACTAGAAGATGTAGATGTCTATGCAGTCACAGAAACCTGGTTTAAGGTCTCAGAGAGTACCCCAGCCTGCAAGGCTGCAATACCTTCCACACCTTTATACCACAAAAGGAACGTGTGAAAACCAAGGGAGGTGGTGTTTCAATCTATATTAGAGATAAATTCACCTCACGTCTAGTTAGACTGGCCAATTCCATGGAGTTACTCCAGGTCCAGGTTACAGTGGGTGAGACCTCCATTTAAGTCCTAGCCAGTTATAGATCCCCCTCCATGGGTCACAACACCCACAAAGCCTACTTATCCAAACTAAAGGCAATCCAAATTTTACCAAACACACCGGTTATGGGGGATTTCAATTATCCCACCATCAACTGGGAAACTTACTGTACTCCAAATTTGCTAGCACAAGAGTTCCTTGACTTTATGAATTCAAATGCCCTGGAGCAAATTTTCCATACCCGACAAGAGGAACAAGCATTGTAGATCTGGTCCTCACAAACATGTTAAACAGATGCACTGCTGCAACTGTTGGACACTCATTAGTTAAAACGGACCACAAATCAGTTACCTTCAAACTGACACTAACACCAGAACTCACAAAGGGTGAAATCACTCTATAAAATATTCACCAAGGCAAACTATACCCTCCTAGGTGAAGGTATAAATGCATTCCAAGCCCCATCCCAAGCTAAAAGTGGTAACTATGCTGAAGATACACTAAAGCCCTGTACAATCACTTGCATAAGTGTATAAACTCAGCTGTAGCAGATAGAATGAAAGCCAGAGCCCCAAGTAAAATCAAGCTGTCATGTTGGACTTCCAGAGTCAACAAACTCTACAATAAATGCAAAACATTGTTGTTCAAGAAAACACAAACAAGGACCCAACAATGGAAAAGCACCCTCCTCAGCATTACTAGGCAAATAAGACAACTTGTCAAATTGTCCAAGAGCTCCTTTGAGAGAAACCTAGCAAGTACTAGCAAGGATAACCACAAGGCCTTTTACAACTATGTACATAACCTAAAGTGTAGGCCCCAAGCATATGCAGAACTGGTGACCAATGGTATCTCACACACTGACCCCACAGAGATAGCAAACCTGCTAGCTGATAGGCTTGGTGAAAATGTCAGTCCCTTATCCCCTCTTAACTTACAACAAATCCTCCCCCAAACCCTACCCCCCACCTTACATATCTGAAGAGCAGGTCCTCAAAGCCCTGTCCAAGGCAAAGAAGATGGCTTCTATGGGATCAGATGACATCTCAGACTGCCTTCGAACAGGCTGAAACATCAACTAGCTTCACCGCTATGTAGCCTTTAATCATAGCCTAACCACAGGGTCTGTTCCTGCAGAATGGAGAACAGTTATTCCCCTCCACAAAGGTGGCCTAGCAACAGACCCGGGGAATTACGGACCCATAAGGCTGACCAGCCTCATCTGTAAGGCCATGGAAAGTATCATTATGGACCTCATAAATAAAGACATAGGTGACCTCCAAACCCTGGACCCTACCCATTTCAGCTTCCTGAAGGGTAGATCCTGTCTGTTAAATCTGGTGGCTTTATTTAAAAGTGTGGCCAAGGTCACTGATGATGGCAAATCTGTGCACACAGCATATTTTGAGTTGCCAAAGGCTTTCGACACAATCCCACATTCAGGCATTACTGACAAACTTAGGAAACTAAATGTAAATCTCTGTTGTAAGATGGGTTGCCAATAGGCTCACAAGCAGGACACACACTATCAAAGTGGGTGACTCCTCATCAACCAGCAGACCTATTACCAGTGGGGGGACACAGGGGTCGGTGCTGGGCCCTCCTACTGTTTGGTACGTACTTCTCAGAAGTTCAGGTTAAAACTAAAGGGTTGTAGTTGACCATGTTTGCAGACAACTGCAAACTAGGTGCAATCAATGAATCCCTAAATGTCAGTATACTCCAGGATGGTCTCACATAGACCAACGACTGGTGCATTAGTCATGGTCTCAAACTGAATGCACAGAAATGCATTATCGATTGATATATACAAATATCTGGACCGCTCGGCCAATCAAATAAGACAAGAATTTAACTTACCTAAAAATTATCTTGTTATTTTGAGACAAATTAGAGAACTTGCTATGAGCTACTTTATAAATTTTAAACCTGAAGATGAAAATGTTAATAAATGCTTTGAGTTGTGGCAAGCCCTCCAACAGGATATTAAATATATAACAACAACAAATAAATTAATTAAAGACTTTAAATTTCATGATAAAATTCTGTTATCCAACTATTGGAAAGAGAAAATTTTAGTGACAGACAAAAGTAAGATGTTAAAAGCAATTGACCTTACTATCAAATCTACTTCTCTTCAAAAAGTGATGTATACCCAGTTGATGATATGGAATAATGCATATTATACACGCCTTACCCTGCATAAATTTAATTCTAAAATCTCTCCAACTTGTCCATACTGTAAAAATCAACCGGCTGATCTTCTTCATATGTTCTGGAGCTGTAAATGCATATATAAGCTTTGGAATTCCCTTAAGATTCAACTTCAGAAGATGGATTACCAAAGTACAACGTTGTCGTGGAAATTTACGATTTTACATATTCCTCCGAAAGAACTGCCTAGATCACTAAGTACTATAGATATATTAATATTTTTCTGTTAATGAAGCTTTATATAGCCACTAATTGGTTAGACCCATCTAAAACATCTTGGGAAAGCTTTAGAGTTTTGGCAACAAGGCATATATTAGCTCGGATTCATGTCAGTACATCGACATTTCAAAATAACGAAAGTCACTATTTCGAAACAAAAGCATCGACAGTTGAAAACATCGACAGTACATGTATACGAAAGTACAGTGCTAACATGGGTCCTGCAAGGGGGAAGTAAAGGATATGATATTGCAGAGTTTAGTATGGGTACAGTATACTTCCCCCTTGCAGGACCCATGTTAGCACTGTACTTTCGTATACATGTACTGTTGATGTTTTCAACTGTCGATGCTTTCGTTTCGAAATAGTGACTTTCGTTATTTTGAAATGTCGATGTACTGACATGAATACATTAGCTCATAAACTACTCTTAAGTACGAATAATAAAAACATTAATAATCCAAAAATTTGGGAACAGATATTTAATATTATATTAGCATAACATTTTTAACTTGAAGGTATTCACATTTATAAACTTGCTTGGAGAGAATTTTGTATTTAAACTGTATATTACTGGAAATATTATTAACTACTTTTTGTTTTTTCTCTATTCTTAATGTTTACATGGAAGCATTCTTGTAAATATTGTATATTTGTTTGGTGTGATAGTGATATTAGTAGTTTTTTGTTTTGCATTTTTTCTTTTAAAATTTTGTGTTTGTTTTTACTTGTGTATGAAAATAATATAACAATAAAGATTTATTATGGAAAAAAAAAAGAAATGCATTATCATTCCCTTTGGCACAAACAATGTCCCTTCACACTATCAAAGCAATAACAATACCCTATGTACCCATGAAGTGGTAAGGGACCTGGGATCACAGGTTGACTGTGACCTTAACATTGAACACTACATGTCTACCATTGTAAGGAAAGCTTTCCACATAGCTCACTTGATTAGTAAAGGCATCACCTGAAGAGCAAAAGAGGTTATAACCCCCTATACTTGGCACTTATCCAGCCCATAATTGAGTATAATGCCCCATTTGGTATGTACCATACTAAGTACCTACAGCAATTAGAGAGACCTCAGAGGTTTCTAACAAAGAAGATCAAGGGCCTCCAGCATGTGGCTTACACAGACCCACTAAATTCCCTGTCACTATACTCCACATCATGTAGACTTCTTAAGGGAGACTTATGGCCTACATAGCAACCCCCAAGACCCAAACCTAATAAACTTACTGCATATCTGTAAATCAAATGGGTCTATAGCTACCCATTCCAGGGACTTAAATATGGCCTGTGACTTAAATAGGACATGCTGGAGGCACAGATTTATTTCCCAGCGACTAAGACATCTTTGGAACAGTCTACCAATTCATGTGAAACAGAGCACCTCTATGACACTGTTCATGAGGAACCTGGATGAGTGGATGGGACACTGTAAATTCTTACCAGGGATAGCCCCCACAACCTTCTTGGACTTGGGCAGTCATCACTAAATGCAATCTTGGGTACTGACAAGTACCTGTATGATATTACATTGGGTTGAAACAGCTAGGCTTAAAATGACGACCGTGTCAATAGCCTAGTAATCTCCTATGATCCTATGATCCTGTGATATTGAAAGGATATTGAAATATAAAAATTATACATATTTACGAGAAGGCATGGTGGATGACATCAGTGAATATTAATAGCCAAATGCAGGCAACATTATTTTTTACCTTAATTTTCTATGAGTACTATATCATTGTGGTTGTTTGTAAGTAGAGTGTACAGGCAGAACATTAAAGCACTGGACTTTTTTTTTTAATGTTGATCTCGTACTCCTCAATCAAATTATGTATGTCTAACACCACTTTTCTGATAACTTGTATGCCTGTTACTCAAGCTTGCCAGCTCCATGAGCATAAAGGGATAACCCCCTGACCACAGACCAGTCAATCCAAGTCTGATTAGTAGATCAGGCACCTGCTGGAGCTATTGTAGGAAAGGAAAGGATAGACACAGCTTTGCCAGCTCATCTCCTTGGGGAAGGGTATGAGAGTACAATAACCTGGCTGCATGGTCCTTAGAACAGAGATCCTAGAAGACCACTATCTGCAATGGGGCAGGGATGTTCTTAGGGTTATGTCTCATATCTATTGTGGAAGTGTGCGACATACCATTGCTGATGCCCCTGCAGGCAGAACCCTGTGTGTGTGAAGTGAGGTAGAGCAGCAAACAGCAAAGCCCCAAAACCCCCTAAATGGCTGCCTCAGTGATGACAGTGATGACCTATCATGGATGTCTCTTACCCCAGAGATAGGGAATGAATGGGCCAACTGACTAAGAAAATGACTGATGATCAACAGGAAGCAGGGGACAAAAACTGCCAAGAAAAGGCCATATGACCAAAGCTTTTTTGTTCTTTTTACCATTTTTAGTACCTTGTAATCATTCTGCAAGTTGTTATATAAACCAGCAATATGCTAAAATATATTTTCCTTGTTTCTCCTAATTTCTAGGGCAATCTGGTACAGAGAACTTTGACTTGTGTAATATAGTAATCAGCTGATGTGCACTTAAGATAGAACATATTCATTAATAGCAAAGCACTACACCAGAAATTAAAAATGAAGGTGTTCCATAGGTGTCAGTACCATCATCCCTACTCTTCTCCATGTATATAAATAATCTCCCTGCACACTACTCACAACATCCAGTTCTACTTTAAGCAAACAACATGATAATATACCAGACAGGAGCTTATGCTCATACACACTTAAAATAAAAACAACAACTTGAAATCGACTTTGATCTAGAAACCTGATCTTAAAAAAAAAAATTGGCACCATTCAAAAGTGAATTCTCTTTGATCATAAAAAAATGGCGACAGAAACAAGAACATGTGAAAATAAACAGATAACAAAGCACATAGTCCACCTTATGAACTATTAGCAGAACACTGACTAATGAAACAAAAAACATTTAGCACTTTCATTTTTCTTACATGAACTTCATCAGAATCAAGAAAGAACTGAGCTGGCATATACAGAGGTACAAGCCACTCACATGCTTATTATATTAATACTATTTTTTAAAAGCATTTTTGAGACATTGTGATATTAAGTGCATATTTTATGTAGTATTTTAATTGATTGTTAGTATTCATTGGTTGACATATGTCAGGAGATACCGCAGGAGTAGGAAAAAGGAGTAGCGATAGGGACTTCATGTGCCCCCATATACGCTAATATGGTTCTCCTAGAATGGGAGTAAACATATAATGTGAAGTTGTTCTCTCGACGTTCATTCTTACTGATGGGTTCAAAGCTGATCCCTTGGCTCCGAGTCGGCCTACTATAAAGCTCGAGTTCTTCAAATAGCTCGAGGCCAAGTCCCTATCCCATGATGCACCTAGACTTACCTCAGATCTAGTTTGCTGCTGCAACAGATCAGAGGTTCTCACTAGCTTGGGCCAGTAAAACCTTATTTTCCAAATATTTCTTGCTAATATTGATAATTAGATAGTTTTAGATAATTTTATAAGATCTTATAGATTATTAGTGTGTTTAGCTGATATTTTATTTCCCTTTCCATGGTGTGCTTTAAATTTCTAGTTGGACTCTTGTTTTTAGGCCTAGTTTAAAGAGTTTCTTATCACTGATTTTTCTTTAACTGTTTCTTGTCTTTCTACTTAGAGTGTGCTTAGTTAGTGACCTTTTGTCACAGTTTATAAAAAAACTTTAGATAAGGTTTATTTAGTTAGATGTATTTAAAATATTTAGATAAGGTTTAGTGTGTATTATAGCAGCTATCCTTTTCCTTATAGTCTGCTTAGCATTTAAAATTGTGTGCTTTAGACAGAGTTTTTCTATCACATTAATATTTCGATAATTATTTGTGTATGTGTTTGACTTAGCCTGAATTTTTCTAAAGGCGTTTGATTGTTGGTTACTGTTAAAATTTTTTATAGTTGACAGTAATTCTCTGTTTGATACAATAATGGCTGACCAAGATAAGCATCCCAAGTCAGGCTTTAAAAAGTGCCCCAAATGAGGCCAAAAAATGTCTGCAACTGACAGTCATGTCAATTGTGTGTACTGTTTAGGAGCTTTGCATTTACAGGATAGCTGCTCCATATGCCATTCTTTCTCCTCCAGAGTCCTACAGGAGAGAAAGAGGAAGCTGATGGACAGAGGCTTGTTGAAACCCTCTTTCCAAGAAGCTTTGAGCAACCAAGATGGATCCAGTAAGTTCTCAAAGTCTTCTAAGATTTCTGAGACAAAAAAATCCAAGAAATCTTCGACTTCAGTTCCATAGACATCGGAACCGACAGTCTTATCTTTTCAGAGTTGGTCCCTAGTCCTGGAACCAGTATCCGAAATTCCTAAGTCTCCTTTATTATAATCAGTACCACCTTTTGTCCATTCTACTTGGTCCTCTATCAGGCTTTCTGATCTGGATGTGGATCGTGTGGTACAGAAGCTGTTACAGGCACTGGCCTTTGCAAAAATGTTATCAGCTCCGACCCAACTGGCTTTGGAGCCGAATACCCTTCTACCAGCTACAACTTTTCCTCCTCTGACCCATACTGGTCCTTTAGAACTGGAGGAGTCGGACTTGTTGATTGTGGAGCCTTCGGAGCCAATGCCTGCTCCAGTGTCTTCAGCTCTGTTCACTCTGATGTCCTCTCTGCCGATCGAGGACTCTAGGAGCCGGCACTCTCTGGTCAGGTCTGGGAAGGATAGACGGACCGACTTTTTGGTTTTGACTCTGCCTCTCGGGGCTTCGGCTTGAATGAGCTCGACTCCTACCTCTGGCTCAGAGCCCACTGTCGTGGTGCCTTGGGTATCGATGCTTTCTTCAGATCCGCCAGTTCCCTTGCATCAGAGCAGGGGTGTCTTCAATGCCATGAGGAGAGTTATGTCTCCTAAGACATCCTCAACCTCAGGTCCAGCTTCTTCCTCCCCTAAAGCACTTGTGTCTGCTTCTGCTTCACAGATCTTGGCCAGGCATAGAGACCCAGAGCCTCAGGGAGCCCCACTGGGTGGCCCTTGCTCTTCCAAGACCTCACCAGAAGCTTCCACTGATGAGGTTCCCAGGAAGAGAGTTTGTAAGAGGAAACATATAGACTCCTCTCAGGAGTCCTTAACATCTGATACTGACTTGGATGAATCAGAAGGGTCCCTACAGTTCCCCCTCTGAGGCTATCTTATTTGCAGTGATATTTGAAATCCTTAGGCAGAGGGGTGACTGGCAGTCCACAAACCCTACTGAAGACAAGTCAGTTCTCCTAAAGGCTTTCGGGTCTCAGCCCTCCACCTCTGGGGTATCTCCGCCCTTCGATGAGCTTATGCAGCTGGTCTCATGATGGGCGTGGGAGTCTCCGAACACCTTGGAACCTGTCCCTAGGAGGCCTAATAAGTTCATATCTGCTCCCAGGATAAATCCTTCTCAACAAAAGGTGTGCCAGTTGATGCCATGGTTATGGCAGCAGCCACCAAAAAGGAAATGTCAGAAACTTCCTCTTCTATCCATCCTCCAACAGAGACTCCAGGATAATGGATAGATATGGGAAGCGCATGCTAAGTTCAGCAACCTTTGCACTCTGTTCGCTTAACTACTTAACCCATTTCACGAGACTACAAAGAGATCTCCTTAAAGAGCTGGGAGATACTCTGCAGGGTACAGTAGTTGCAGGAGCTACAGACAAAGTTGCCTCCTAGCTTGCTATCCTCACTTCCATTGTTAACTCATCCATGCACCTCATTTAATATGCAGCTGATGGAATGAGCAGGGCAGCGAGTACAGGAGTTGCTCTTAGGAGGCACTCCTGGATGCGCTTGTGTTTCTTCATGGATCCCTTCAAGTCATCCTTTGTGAATACCCCTTTTGATGGCTCTTCCCTTTTCGGGCCCAAAGTTAAGGAAACTTTGACCAGGTATGAGCAAGAAGGAAAGACTCTGCCATCAGAGTCCATTTTTCCAACCCTACCAGACCCTATCCCAAGGGTCAAAGGGGAGGGAAAATGTGGCTCCAAAAAGCCCAAGGAGCCTTTCAGGACACATGAGGTGAACCCCCCTCCAGGGGCAGAGGAGGGGGTAATAATGGAAGATGCCACCCTTGTGACAGACGGGGTCCACAAAACCAGGGCGTCAGAGATCACTTCTTTGGGAAGCCCTACCAGCGTTCCTGAAAGGAGGCCTGACTGTCCTGCTCCTTTGTACCCAGACACCTGGCTCAAAGTAACAAATGACAACTGGGTACAAAGTATCATTTCCAGAGGAAACTTCATTCCATTCGCCACACTCCCTCCACCGACAAGAAAAATCCCAGATGTTCCCCCCAGTTACAGGGAACAAGCAACAGTAGAGGTCCAAATGTTGCTAAGAAAAAGAGTAATCCAACCACTCCCAGCAGACCAGATAGGTAGATACTCAAGATTCTTTTTAGTTCTAAAAAAGACAGGGGACTGGAGACGTATATTGAACCTCACCAGGCTAAACAAATCTGTAAAGAAAGAAAAGTTTTGGATGGTCACGCTTCAGTCGATACTTCCCTTCTTAGGGAATGACAATTGGATGTGCTTGATAGATCTCCAGGATGAGTACTATCACATAAAAATGGCCAGGCCATCTAGGGATCATCTGTGCTTCCAGCTGGAAGCCAATCATTACCAGTTTTGAGCCCTGCCCTTTGGTCTCACTACAGCCCCCAGAGTGTTCACTAAATGCATGGTAGTGGTCATGGCTCACCTGATACATTTAGGATTCCAGCTGTTTCTGTACCTAGATGATTGGCTCCTCACCACCACCACCAGGCATCAACTCATTCAAGCCAGGGAATACACTCTGTCACTCTGCAACCAGCTGGGCATTACAATAAACTCAGAAAAATCTGCCTTGTCGCCATCGCAGCATATCGTCTTTATCGGAGAAGAACTGGACACCACCACCACCACACTAAGCCTTCCAGTAGAGAGAGTCTTACTACTCTGTCAGCAGACCCGCATTCTGATGTCCAAAAACAAGGCTCCAGCATCAGAAGTTCAAAAATTGTTAGGTATGATGGCAGCAGCAATTCTGGCCATACCGCTGGGTCATATACACATGTGGATACTGCAATGGCTATTGTTCACTCAGTGGTCTTACCAAGAGCTCCCCATGTCTCACCTGATAATGATCACAAACTCCTGCAAAAAGGATCTTCAGTTGTGGTTGACCTCACTTCATGTCACAATAGGGCATCCCTTTGTTTTACCCCCACCAGCGGCCACAGTGACCACAGAAGCTTCTCTGATAGGGTGGGGGTCATTTTCAGGGAAGAACAGCCCAAGGCACATGGACCGATCAAGAGACAAATGTGCATATCAGTGTCTTAGAGATGAGAGCAGTACTTTTGGCGATGGAGTACTTCCAGGACACTCTTCTGGGTACAATTGTGATTCAGACAGCCAATATGTCAGTGGTCTGGTACTTGAACAAACAAGGAGGAACCAGGTCATACCCCCTTTGTTGTGAGGCCCTAAGAGTATGGCAGTGGGTGATATCCACCAAGCGCTTTCTGTTAGCAACACACATCCTGGGGAAATCCAATGTGATAGCAGACAAGTTGAGCAGAGCAATTTTGTTGTCCCATGAGTGGTGTCTCAAGAAAGAAATAGCGGGCAGGGTATTCCACAGGTGGGCCCAGCCTTGCTGCGACCTTTTTTCCAGTTGCATGAACACAAAATGCAGAAGCTACTTTGCCCTGATTCCTCCTCTGGGAGAAGCCCCCCAAGGGATGCACTCATTTATGATTGGCATCTGGGTCTCCTCTGTACTTTTTCACCAATCCCGTTGATACCCAAGGTTCTACAGAAAGCAAAATCTCTGGGAAGAACTATCATTCTTATAGCCCCTTCATTGGCCTCGTCAGATTTGGTTCCCCTTCCTTTGACTTCATCTTTTGGGGGACCCTTGGATTCTGGACTCAGTTCTGAACCTTCTGATGCACTCATCGGTGGGACCTCATCCCTCTCTGCAATCCCTGAAGCTGACAGCTTGGCTGCTCCAATTCCCATCATAGCCAGATTTCATAACCTTTCGTGAGACCAAGCAACTTCTCTTATCCTCTCATAAATTCTCTATGAGGAAGCTATACCTTAGCAAATGGAAAACATTTTCTATATGGGCCTCTTAAAACAATATTGATCCTTACCAAGCCCCCATGGCCGCTGTACTAGAGTTCTTGACCATGATCTTCAAAAAGGAGTTGCAGCAGACACAGTCCATATTCAATTTGCTGCCATTTATAACTTTCATCTTGGATTCGAGGGATTGAATATCATGTCACATAAATTATCCTTTTCTCAAAGGGACTTTTCCTCTCAGACCACCTGTGAAATCTCCCTATTCCCCATGGAATTTAAATTTTATGCTTTCCCGCATTATTCTTCCTCCACTTGAACCAGCTTCCTCATGTGATCTCAAATTTTTGTCATGGAAGACTATCTTTTTAGTAGCTATTACTTCTGCCTGCAGAGTGTCAGAGCTTCAAGCCTTATCCATTAAACCTCCTTACTTGATTTTCCATGTTGACAGAGTCTCACTTAGAACAATTCCCTCTTTTTTGCCTAAGGTTTGCACTCAAACTAATCTTAACCAAATTATTGATTTGTCAGTTTTCTTCTCCAATCACTCCAACAATCTAGAATACATGCTGCATAAACTTGATGTTCACAGACAGCTCAGATTTTATTTGGATAGAACAAAAAGATTTCAGGAAATCAGATCAGATTTTTGTTTCCTTTTCAGACTCCAGGAAAGGTATGCCAGTGGCTAAAACAACTCTGTCTAAATGGTTATCTGATTGTATCACCTTTGTTTATTTAGCTGCCAATATGCCCCTACAGCATAAGATTAAAGCTCACTCAACCAGAGCAGTTTCTACATCTTCTGCCTTTTCTGCCAGACTTTCTAATGATAACATTTGTGCAGCAACCACTTGGTCAAAACCTCGTACCTTTATCACTCATTACAAGGTTGACAGGGCCTCCAGGGACAGAGCCTCCTTTGGATCCACTGTCCTGAAAAATATACTCCCGTGAGCCACCCAAGATTGATGGTGCTTGGGAAGCTACCAATCAGTAAGAATAAATGGCGAGATAGAACAACTTCACAAAAAGAAGTTATGTACTTACCATAATGTTCCATGTGAGTTGTTCATCTCACCTTCATTCTTATGTCCCTCCCTCCTACCCACCCCCCCTGGGCTTTTAGATGACTGAGATGCTGGATCCATCCTGGTTGCTCATCCCTTCTATACCTTCTCTCGGGAGTGATAGAATGACATATGGTATTGTTATATGCAGCAAACAATATCTGAGGTAACTCTAGGTGCATCATGGATAGGGACTTGGCCTTGAGCTGTTTGAAAACCTCGAGCTTTGTAGTAGGCCGAATCAGAGCCGAGGGATCGGCTCTGAACCCATCAGTAAGAATGAAAGCGATATGAACAACTTACATGGAACGTTATGGTAAGTACATAACTTCTTTTTTAAGTCCAAATTCCAGACATTAGTAAAACTATATTTAAGGTTTTTGGATGGTGTGTTCATTTTGTGGGATGGAACAGAAATGGAGATATATAATTTTATAAATTACTTGAATAGTACTAGTAACTTTTTCAGATTCACTTATAAGTTTAATAAAGAATCAATAAATTATTTGGACACACTTATTAGTAAGACAGAGAATGGCTTTAAAACTAGGATTTATAGAAAGCCCACAGCGAATAATTCATATTTGGAGTTTGTAAGTGGTCACCCCGAGTTTCAAAAAAGGAGCATTGTTAAAGGACAATGTGTGAGAATTGCCCATATGATTTCAGAAATAGGAGATTTAACTTATGAATTAGACAAAGTAGAGAAAATGTTTGTGGCATGGTATTATCCCCCAAATGTGGTAAAAGAAATTAGAAATTATGTACAAACACAGTGGGGAACAAAATATGTTCCGCTACTAGAGAAAGGTCCAATCCCAACAAATAGTGACAACAGGAATGTGGTTTTTTAAAGGGGTTTGGTCTTAGAATTTGGGCCATAAACTGAAGAAATTAAGAAAATAGTAAAGTCAGAATGGAATATGTTAAGAGTGTACCCAGAAATATACCAATTATTAGGGAACAACCCCATTTTTATTTATAAAACAGGACATAATTTGAAAGAATATTTTAAAGGTTTTTTTTTAGGATCATATTATGAGGGGTGAAGCCAAGAAAGGAATGAGGAAATGTGGGAGGGGCGCCTAATGTGCACATATTTTAGAAGACTTAGAAAACAATATACGGTCCAAAGTATATTTTTTAAGAGAAAATTGTCATTCCAAACAAATAGTGTATTAGCAAAATGTATGGGGTGCCCAGGATACTATGTGGGTAATACAAAGATATGTTTTCATAGAAGGATCTACAAACATTTATATGATATTAAAAAGAAAATTGAAACAAATGCTTTGTACAAGCACACAAAATATTGTCCCCATTCATCCAGCTTTAAGTTTGCAATACTGGATATTATTAAAATCAACCCTAGGAGGGAGATATGAAGACACTTTTAGAAGTTAAAGAAATGAAGTGGCAGATGAAATTACAAGTCTCTTAACCCCCAGGATTAAACGAGCATATTAGTATTCAGCCTTGGCTAAATTTTAAAGCTGATGAATTAAATTAAAGTTCTAATGTAGTGATTTTTGAATAGTATGAAACTTCACAAAATGATTGTGACATATTTTGTTGATGGCATATTGGAAGTGAAAGGAACTCGCCTTTTTAAACAGCTGCATTTGTTATTTAATGAATGTTAATGTCGGTGTTGGTTTTTTGTAACCATATATTTGAATGTGAAATGCACCTTTAAATATTTATTAATGCCTTTTAATGAATGTAAACTTGTGATTTGATAGGATAGATTTTAATGTATATAAAAGAAAGGGTGTGGAAATTAAATTCTGATGAAGCTCTATTTGTCAGGACGAAAGCGCTCATTATGGTGATTTTTATTTTATTTTAATAAAATATAAAGTGTTTGAGACCATTTTTATGTCTTGGAGTGCTTGAGTGATAATAGCCAAGAATTCGTTGGTGTTACAGTTGCTTCTTAATACCTTGCATAAAACCATACTGCATACTTTACTCATTTGCTGCTGGAATATCCTGCTCACTTTACTTACTTCATACTTTGCATAATACTTCACCCACTACATGCAGTACGATACTACATACTTCACCCACTACGTGCAGTACTATACTACATACTTCAACCACTACGTGCAGTGCTATACTACATACTTCACCCACTACGTGCAGTACTATACTACATACTTCACCCAGTGGACTCTGTGGTTTACTTTTCTTACATGTGTGTTTTGGCTTTTATATATGTAACATGTCTTTTCCATGTATGGTCATCAAAGAAGACACAAATACAATTTTGAGGATCAGTGTATCAACTTATTAAATGGCTCAGAAGGAATTACCTATGGTCATTGCCCTTTCATATCTAACAGTCAGCTCAGTTGGTCTATGGTGGTAATAATAATATCCACATAATCCAGTAAGGAATAATGTCTAAATGCCAGAAGACTATTACTGCCTGACATAATACTAAATGTCACTTTTGCAGATGGTAGAGGAACTACCTTTTTATTGGTTAGCATCATCCTTGGAGGTCTTATTCTGGCATTGCAGTAAGCATGCCTCTGCTTTGGTCATCTGACTGTCGCCTGTAACAGTCAGTACCTGCATATACTGTTCCTATTACTCTTATCTTGTAAGGCCTGAATGGAGTAGTATTGTCTTTATGTACTACTGTGGGTATTAATATTTAGGATCTCCTGTGGTGGTTCATAAACCAGTGATATGGATACCTTCTGCATTTAGCACACCCAAGACTAATCCATTTTTATTTTTATTTTATTTTATTTTACTTTATATTTGTCAGAGCTGGTAAATATGCTCAAATACTTCTTTTGGGTTGTCAGTGTTAAAAGGTTTAGCTAAAAATAAAATTGCAAACACATGAGGGGTAATCCTGCATGTAGATGCTCTGTCCTTCAACCTTCACCACTTATACTGATATATCACAAATTTTGTTAGTCACTGCATCCTAGACTTTGGCACCATGGTCCTCCCTGACAACTTTCTTTAAAGGTCTGAGAACCTTTCTGAAACAGACATCTTTGCCTTAACTCATTACATCCGAGTGATGCTTTCAGGTGCGTCTGCAGTTAACTCCTATTGATGCCTCTAGGAGTCAAATATTGCTTGTTCATATTTGCATCAATAATTCCAAAACCATACTGTATACAAGGTTTTAAAATATTTTATGTTAAAGCTTACACAATACCAAACTCAATTGCATTGATATTTGACCTCTGTCTAGTGCAGGCAAGTAGACATTAACTGTTGCTTTTATGATATTAATTTATATAGATATAATGTTCACATATTTCTAAATATCTCAGCAGCTAAATAACAGCCATGTATTCAGTTGTGGTTGTCAAAGCTGTGTCTTCAGTTGTGGTTGTCTAGTTAGTATATATATATATATTTTTAAGTAACACAGACAGAACTCCTTAGCCTCATATGAAAGCTCTTGGCTAGGTGTATAAAATGGTGCTAACAGTATGTATGTAACTTGAGTGTTTGCTGAGCTATTCTAAGTTGTTTACAAAATATTACAAATGCAATAGTTACTGTGTTTACTGTGACTTATAAAATTCAATTTAAGACCTAGAACCTAAAGAATACTACCACTATAAAAATAGTTTGTGCTGTAGAGTTTGCCATGTATAATCTTTCAATACCCCTATGGTTCCAGAGATATGAATATTTGTTTGAAATGTAAGGACATAATTTGATTCTGTCAAAAAGCTTCGGCTCCGCCCATTGCAAGTTACAGTGCAAACTTCCTGAACACCATTGGAATGAAAGTCTATCCCTGCCCCATCATATTCCTGCATTCAATTTAGTCACAGAAAGCATAGCTAAAACTGCCTTATCTTTAACTTTAATTCTACTGGATATCTGCATTGCTTTTGTTTGGTTGGGCAACTTTTTAATGAATTATTGAAGAATTACTTTGGTGAAAGACATTTGCTCTGAGCCATCCCTTAGAAGAGGCCTGGATAAATGTTACCACAAATGGCTTGCAGTTTTGTACCTGGTTCAATGCAAAGGATTGAATTAGAGGGTTGTTTTTTTTCTACTCAGTGTCCAAGCCTTGGTTATCTTCATTGGAAAATTCCAATGTTTCTAATAACGTATGCATTTCAAAATTCTTAGAGCATGTGATATCAAAATACATTCCCTTTCCATCCCATCCTTTGGCTGCCTAAAAAGGCTTTAAATTTTCCTTGCTCAATGCTAATAGTATTACTAATAAGTACTCAGGGAAACCTGGATGCGGCAGGAGTAACCTGATCTAGCAACAAGCATGCAGTCCTGGCTAAAAAATATTATAGTGTTCCATCTAGTTCCTGAGGGGCAACTTCCAAAATGCTTGCAGATAGCAGAGCATAGCAACATGATGGGTGCTGGTGTTTTGTTAATGGTTAGGAATAATTCAAACCTGCAAGCCTGAGTCATAAGTAAATGTGCTGAAAAAAAAAGAAGGAAACAACTGTCGTATTGCTAAACTGGTTCAGTGAGGTCCACTGAACTATGTAATAGGATCGGTTACATTACTTCTTTGAATCTCCTAAGTTTGATCATCTTCACTGAGAAATGTTGGGAATGCTTAATTCATTCCACCACCCAAGGTATCACTGGGTAGGACTGCTGTATTATGTCTTACCATCTGGACCACTTTAATAGTGAACCCATTAAACCTAACCTTTTGTGTGTCAAATTATCTCACTAACATCCCACCAGGTGGCTGTGAATTAACCTTCACTCAAACTTTCTGTGTAACTACTGCCCAGCCTCTTTCAGTTTGAGTTCTCCAGTCCTTTGAGTTTCTAATACCATGACAGGAATGGACACAATCCTAAGTCAGGGTATAAATAAAGTTCATGAAATTAAAGCTGATTCAATATTTGATGTTATCAGTACCTGCAATGTGCCCAGAATTGACTCTTGCAATTCATATGGAGTTACATGTATTGGTAGCAAATCTAAATACTACTGTAGATTCTTTGTTATTAAACCCATTGCTCCTACTGTCTAGTATTGTCTGGGTATCTTTCTATCACATTGCTTCAATTTTTTCCAACATGACAAACATATGGCAAACATTTGAAGCTTTTTAACATGTGCATATTTAAATATATACCTGTGTGCATATCGCCAATAGAAAAATAAGAAATAAATATCAAACTTTAATAAATGTAATTAAAATCTTGATACTATAATGTAGCACTACTTGTAAATAATTGTATGTATGTGATGTTTTTTTTTTCTTTATTCTATTTTACTATATAGCTAATTACTGAATTTTTGACTATGTGCCAAGAACAATATCTTGTATTAAGAGTGTTAACATTGTCAAGTTTCTTATATGTAAGTTTATCCTTCTCTGTTTTTTTCTTCATACTTTTCATACTGAGAAAATGAATCTTAAGAATACTTGCTGATTACTGGAATGACAAATGTTTTTTCTATGTATACTGATTATTCCCAGTTAAACATGTGCTGGTATTATGTTTCACAATATGTATAATGAAACTAAAATAAAATAAAGATTTGAAAAAAATATATATATTTATATATTTATTTTTTCATCTTTTTTGTATCTGGTTAGTAGAGGCAGATAAATCAATAGTAAAAGTTTTGCAAACTGCAATACAAGTGGGGTGGTAAATGTAGCATTGTGCGATAAATGTACATCATTCTACGTATGAAAAACTGAAAGAAAATTGAAAACCAGAATATACGAGCACGGATATGAAATAAAGAATAGAAATTTAAATAATGCATTATACAAACACAGTTTGTTAGGTCATGAAGCCACTATTTACTTTTTGTTTCTAAGGAACCAAGAGGGGGACCATGGGAGACTAGACTCGAATATAGGGAACTTTATTGGCAAATAATATTAGCGGCTACTAAACCTCCAGGTCTTAATGAAGCAGTCTCTCTGGTCCCTTTCTTAAAGCTTAGAGCAGCAAAATTGTAGAGTTATTTCAATTTTGACCACTAGATGGCAGAACAGGATATGAATTAGAAATGGGGTTTGACAAATCTTTGAAGCTTTTTAACATGTGCACATTTAAATATTTATATATTTCTTTTTTCATAATTTTGTATTGAAGTGATTTATTAAAGAAAGCCTTGTATACTTTATAAATTACATATCATTTTATTTAAGACAAGTTCAAAACTTTACATTTTTTAGTTTTTAAAATATGGGTACTGTGTACTAATTGAATTATTAGGTTATTCTGTTAATTGGTTGTATTATATTGGTTATTGGTTATAGTATAAATAGGGGCATAATGAGAAGGTATGCATGCATCTGATAAAGTCTTGGCTTTGATGAAAACACAGTGTAACTTTTAGCATTTATGTGTGTATGTTTTGTCACTTTACTGTGTCTGTATTGGAATAAAAATACTTTTAGTTCAAGAGATCGTTAGTGCCCTTCCAAAGTGCTCCTTTTTACACATTTTTAAGGATTAATGCTCTCGAGCACTTAACTTTTCATTATTTGGTGTTTATTGTAACCAATGACTTTGATACAAAGTTAGCTTATAATCATATTCTGGAATACATCAAGAAAGAAAACATGATCTTCTCTTCAATGAACAATGCAGTTTTCAGAAAGACTTTAATACTTAGTCAGTGAGACATAGTTTACTCCAGCATAGAGATGCGGTACCTAAATGGGGTTATATTTACTAATCTCAGAAGAGGATTCATATCTATTAGTCATGCCTTACTGATTTCCAAACCTAAGAAGTCTGACTTTGGTGATGGCCTCATCCATTTGTTCTAGCACAACTTCACTGACTGTACTTTCAAGGTAGTCATGGGTACCTTTTTCTCTAATAAGGATACATTTCTTACTGTAGTCCTCCAAGACTCATACTTCAGGCCACCATATCTCCATCTTTACCAGCTAATTACCTTGTCATCTCCCTTGCTGTTGTCTATCTCTTTATTATAAGCCTTCCCTAAATAAATAAATTCAAAAGTAACTGCATCTTGAATGCAGCAAACTTTGAGGTTATTTTTTTAAACCTAATAAACAATCAGAAAACCAAAACAATGATATATTGTTTTGACCTGTTCCTGCACGAATTGGGTGTTCTTTACTTCTCCAACTCCAGCAATGGGTATTCTGAAAATAACGTTATGAAACATTTCCAGGTCAGTTACAATGTGTTCAGCCACCTTACAATGAAAATATGATGTCACTGCCATCAACTTCTGCATATACAAGCCTAAGTAAGCCCTCACATATAACAATCCACTCCTCCCAGAAAAAAACATCTGATTTAAATATCCATCAATAGGATCTGCAGCTTCATGATCATCATGCCATCACATATAACAATTCACTCCTCCCAGAATAAAACATCTGATTTAATTATCCCTCAATAGGATCTGCAGCTTCATGATCATCATGCCCTCACATATAACAATCCACTCCTCCCAGAATAAAACATCTGATTTAAATATCCCTCAGTAGGATCTTCAGCTTCATGATCATCATGCCGTCATATAACAATCCACTCCTCCCAGAATAAAACATCTGATTTAAATATCCCTCAGTAGGATCTGCAGCTTCATGATCATCATGCCTTCACATATAACAATCCACTCCTCCCAGAATAAAACATCTGATTTAATTATCCCTCACTAGGATCTGCAGCTTCATGATCATCATGCCCTCACATATAACAATCCACTCCTCCCAGAATAAAACATCTGATTTAAATATCCCTCAGTAGGATCTGCAGCTTCATGATCATCATGCCGTCATATAACAATCCACTCCTCCCAGAATAAAACATCTGATTTAAATATCCCTCAGTAGAATCTGCAGCTTCATGATCATCATCTTAATCATTCTGCACCCCACTATACCATATTAAAGAGGGTCAACTGATTGCCTTTAATAGCAGGAACCCACATTTTGCTAGACTCCCTTACCTGCAGGCTCCAACACATTGATTATTGTCCTTTGTTTTAAGGTTACATACTATCAGAAATACCTACTTATTAGGTCCAAAATATGAGGTTGTGGCTGGAGAATTCATTTGATATTTTAGATCTGGTGTTAAGAATCAACCTCCCCCTCAAACTAGATAATTAAAGGATTGTTATTAATTTAGAATAAAGCCACTGGACATTCTAGCAAAAGTCTGAAATGAAGCAGCTCATTTGATAAGTCTGAATTACAAACTCTGTAACCTGATAATGTTTTCTGGTGATGACTCTAATAAATAGCTCTCTAATCCATTTAAAACATATTGTCTGCTCACAAAACTTACAACATGCTGCATCCACTATCGTGTAATGTTGTACTAATTGTCTATTTTTTTTGTGCAGGCCTAACCTCAGAATTTCTGTATAGCTGTTTTCTGGTTAACTCTATTCAGCTATGTAGCTATTTTTTTAACAAATAAATTATATATATTACACTTGCTCTTAACTTGTGACTTCTGGGCCCATGTAATATTTTATTTTATTTTATTTTATTTGTATTTTCCAACCAGGGTGGAACACTTATCCCATTGAACCTTTTTCAGACTCAGCCCAGGGCCACTGACTGATTAAGTGACTCACTCAGGGTCACACAGCTAGGTAATGGAGGTTTAGAGAATCAAACCCTGGACCACATGAAGCAGCTCATTAATAGCCCCTTAATCCCCTACAATTTATTTATTTTTATTTAATAAACTAAATGCATGATAACCTTTACTTACATCTCTGTAGTACTGTCAAACATAGTTACAACAATGTACTTCCTTTTTATAACATATTAATTTGTAACTTTTCTAAGTAAAGTAATATCCTTAAAGCATCTTAATCAACTTAATATACTACTTCATGTCACAGCAACCTGGTGCACCTGAAATTAACACATTTTATTTAGTGTGTTATCAAAATACACTGCTGTGTACAAGAGCAATCTACTACATGTTTAAATGAAAATTAAGAAAAAATCTTTCTGAGATATTTTATTTAGCACATTACCAAAAGACATTGCTGCACGCGATGGTGGTGCTGCGGTAGCGTTGTCGTCTCAGAGTAAGACGCTGTCCGGTTCGATTCTCAGCTAGAGCGTCTTATGCATGGAGACATGTGTGAATGGGCGTACCTTCGTTGAAGGTTGTGCATCAGGCCTGGCAAGCCGGTATGTAAAAATCAACTGCCAATCATTAGAGGACCGGAGTTCCGCTGTGGCGACCCCTAACCGGGAAAAGCCGAAAGACACAAACAAACCAAAAGGCATTGCTGCATTTGACAAAAAACTACTGTATAAAAAAATCACATATATTCCACTAATTAAATGATCTGCTGTATAATTACTTAGAAAGAAAGAGAACACTCTGATGAACCACATTTTCAGATAATTTCAAGTTGGATTCGCAGAAAAAAAGAAAGTAAAGTGTTTATCACAGAAAATGAATGACAGATGACCTGCAAAGTATGGTTAATCAAATTCTCAGGTTACACATAGAGGATGTGCATACTTTGCATGAAAACACTACAGCCTGGAAAAGAATAAGAATACCAATGGCTATGAAGCTCAGTATTAACATCTACACTACTGTGGCACACCTACAGGAGTCGATTTATTTGTAATGTATTTTAGTATATGATAATGCAAAAACATGCACCAAAATTAGGGCTAAAAGTTTTGCTGTACTCAAAAGTTGTAGTGAGCAATAATAATTTTTGAGTACAGCAAAACTTTTAGCCCTAATTTCGCACTACCGCTGGGTTTTGGTGCATGTTTTTGCATTATTAGTTACGTTTGCACCTTCCATCTTCCTGTTACCATTTTAGTATATGACTTGAAGGTGGTTGTTGACAATAGTCAGCCATCTTGCTTTTTCCCTAGAATGTCATCTGCATTTATGTACTCTTCAGTATAAAGGGCCATCAAGTTTACTGATCATTTATTTACTTATTTGCTTCCCCTGCTTTTAATTTAAGACAGACAGCATTGTGATCAATGTTAACAAGATAATGTAGGACTTCTGGTGGGCAATTTCCTGTATTGCCTACATATATGAAGATGTAAATAGACATCCTTCAGCTCTAGAATGACTGTAAATGCCCAGACATTAGCAGAGGGAGGAGTGTCTACAGGGTGAGCATTCTAAATTTTAATACCTTCAAAATAAATTTACTTTTGAGAAGTCTAAAATCTGTATTCATGGGCATTCTCTTTGTAGTATCGGAAAAAGGCTATAGTTGAACTCTGTTCCCTTCTCCTTCCAGAGGACATCTTTGATGGCTGCTTGTGTTCTTAGTTGATCAAGACGAGGAAGAGCTATCCCCACCTGATTCACTGGGACAGGAACACTCCCATGAGAGAAGGAGAAGTTCTGAATCTGATTCTGTTTTCAGAAGAGATGATGCTTTTCACACACTTATCTGAGATAATATTTGTGTAGCTGTCCCTGAAGAGGCTTAATTTACCCTACCAGGGGGTCTAAGGTATAAATAAGGTGAGCATGGTGAGATATAAGATACAGTCACGCTAGGTCAGAGGCCTTTTGAGGCAATTCCCCAAGGGCTTCACTGACTTACCCCCCTTCTCCTTGTTATGCAACTAATATATTTTAAAAATCCTTTTATTCCTGGCATGTTGACCTCTGGTCTGGAACCAGTGAAATCAACAGTGTTTTGAAGTATTATTATGTCTACATCTCACAATGGAGAAGGGGTAAAATCATTTTACTGTCTCCATTGACTTTCTTTTCTCTTCTAGTTTCTCAAATATTTCTTGTGTAGAAATAGCCAAAAAAGGACATTTTTTCTAGGGTGTTAATATGCATTTGTCCTTTGATGTCTTCTGGAAGACTGAGGGTGGATTCTCAACTATGCATGCCTTTTGATGATGGACCCCAATGCTGCTGACCTGGAAGCACACCTCTCAACTGTCCAGATTTTCAGAGAATGCCCATATTTTTGCCTTATATTTTTGGTCTGCTCTTCTTAAAATATGAGCTTTTTTTTTTGCTAATCACTGTCAAATTATTGAGGACTGAAGTCATAAAATATTGGCAGACATTTGAATTTCATAAAATTCATGCTAATGCCAAACCTGTTAGTCTATCAACTTTCTAAGTTTGTCAATGCAATATTTAAAAAAGTGTCCCTATTTTTGGGCCTTTGTCACCCATTATTTGTGGCTTTGTACAGATTTCTTGTGCTAAGATGTTGAGAAGTGTGAAGATATGTGAAGGCCAACAGCCTAGGCAGATAGGGTTTTGTAGATAATTCTGTCATTTGTAAATATTAATGTAAGCCACATGCTTGATGTTCTTCGTGTTTTACTGTTGCAGTCATCACATTTGAGTTATCTGCCTGCAGGTAGCCCTCAGTTGGCCTGAATACCAGAGTCTTGGGATTTCTGCATCAGATGCTGTTGCTTCTTCCATGACATTATGTCATCAGGGGTATAAAACATGCAGCCGATGCCATTACATCAGTCTTTCTTGCCGTGCGGTGCCCGAAGCAGAAGCAGTTTGCAAGTGCCAGTCGGCCGCCTCCTGAAATTTTCATTTTTCAAATTTCAGACCTGAAGTCTTCTAAAAGATGAGTACCCCGTTGGGGATCCTTTTTTCTTCCTCTAACCAATGTCAGAAAAAATTAATAATTGTCTTGCCTGTGGAAAGCAAATACCTCACAGAGATTTTCACTCTTACTGCGTCACCTGTTTAGGCCCAGACCACAACTTCCCTTGCTGTCGGTTTTGTGCCTTGTTCAACACCCAAACTAGTCATCATTGGGCTATTTTTGTCGCTAAATAATTTTGCTCTTGATCTCCATATTGTGAAATCGCTTTGATAAGCCATCTAACTACCAATCTTCTGAAAAAACGTAAGGATAAAGACAGAGACAGACTGCATAGGTCCAAAACTGCCGCCACCGCTTCTGTTAAGCTAGTCGCCAGTCCGCCGGTACTCAGTGAGGCACTTTCACAGCCCCTGATACCCACTTCTACAGATTTGCAGGCCTCTACAGAGACCCATTCAGAGTCCAGTATACCGTGAGATGCTTCTTCGACTATGGAACCTGTGGATGTCTCTACCTTGGATGGGTCCAGAGGCGCTGTGCAGGCACCGGCTTCTGAGGGTGTATTCAGGCCTTCCGATTTTCATATTAAACCAACAACTTCGTTTCAACCAAAAATACCGAATTTCTTATGCCTAGAGTTCACACTACGCCTAGGAAACCGACGACCAAAGCACATTCACAGGCGCACATGCCACAAAAACAAATGCTTTGAATGGCTGAAGACCTTATTACTTTAATTAGGGGAAGTCAGCCTTCCCCCTCAAAAAGACCAAGAACTGATTTTCCTTCTGATTCTTCAGATCAGGAGTCTGATAACTCTGACCCTTCTGATTACCAGGACATACCCTTATCTACCTATGAGGATTCTGATGCAGAGGATTTCATTCCCTCTGCTTCCCCACCAGAAAATTTTTCTTTTGGTGAAACCCTGCATACCTTTAGAGAGCATTTCCGCTGGGAGAGCCAGGACTACTTTCAGTCCAAAAAGAGACTTGGAATTTTTAAACTTGCCTTAGCACAGGCCTCTAGCTATCCCTCCTGTTCTGGAAATTGTAGATGATGTCTTCTTTGAATCCAGCTTTACCCCTGATGCTTTGCCTCCAGCTCCCAGGAAACCTGACAGGTACTATAGAGTACCTGACTCCCACAAATTCCTCTTTAAGAATCCTGCTGTGGATCCAGAGACCATTTCCCAGGGACCTAAAGGCATTAAGGCTACAACAGCCAAAAATCCTACCCCTTCGGACAGGGATTCTAGGGCTTTAGACAGGTGGGGTAAGAAGGTATACACCTCTGCTACTCTTGCCATCAGGGCTTTAAATTGTCAGTTTCATATGTTAAAGTATCAGCAACATATTATGGAACCAATTAAACAGAAAATGATGTTGATTCCTGATTGTGCAAAACATAAAGATTTACAAGAGTTAATGCATTCTGCTAACCAAGTTGGTAAACCTACTTTGCAATGTGGTTTTGATGCCTTGCAGGGCTGGTGTCACTGGGTCTGTTCTTAGAAGGCATGCTTGGCTTAAGGAACAAACCTTGCCAGACCATGTCAAAGCAAAATTACTAGATGCACCATTAAACCAAGAGTGTCTATTTGGCAATAAAGCAGAAGAAGTCCTTAAAGGATGGAGGAAAAAGCTAAATCTATGCAAACTGTTAAAGATTTCTTACAAGTATAACCACCTAGATTCAGTTGGCATTGGCCTTCTAAAAACTGGTCTTTTCCAGTCCCTCCCAGACCTTCTCAGTCCAAACCCAGGGGCAGCAGACCACCAAGACTACAGTCTCAGGGTATGCACAGATCTAAGCAATGGAGTGCCCTCACCTCCAAAACAGGGAGTAGTAAGCCACCATCCTATGGTAAAATCTGACAATGACTTATCCTTAACTCTTCCAAGCCTTGCCCAAGTACTTGCACCTTTAGGATGGAAGCTTGCCATGCATGCCAAAAACTGGGAGTACATTACCCAGGACAGATGGGTCTTAAACATTGTTTCCCAGGGATACAGATTCCACTTCCACTCATTCCAAACCCCAAGCGGATGGCTAGACCTCCCCCCAAACCAGTGGGCAGAGGCCCAAACGCAAGTGCTTTCTCTTTTCAGTATCAAGGCTATTCAACCTATCCCAGCAGAGCAAAGGGGACAAGGTTTTTACTCCAGACTGTTTCTGGTACCCAGAAAAGAAAACTCTTGGTGTCCTATCCTGGATCTTTCTATTCTCAACACCTTCCTGGTGGTCCCAAGGTTCAAAATGCTTACTCTCCAACAGCTGCTTCCTATGCTAGCCAATGACTCTTGGCTAGCAACCCTAGACTTAAAAGAAGCTTATCTGCACACCCCCATAAGGGAATCTTGCAGAAATGCCTACGTTTCAGAGCAGGCTCTATGCACTATCAGTTCTCTGCACTTTTCTCTGGCTTATCTACTGCGCCCAGGGTATTCCAAAATGCCTAGCTCCAGCCATTGCATATTGCAGGCAGAGAACAATTCACATTTACCCATACTTGGATGACTGCCTGATTCAGGTGGACAGTCAAGAATTTCTATGACAGCACCTGACATTTGTAAAGAGACTTCTAACTTCACTGGGGTACACCATCAACGAAAATAAATCACATCTGGTTCCCAGCCAACAGATTGTATTCGTGGGAGCAAGCTTGAACACAACTTCCCAGATGGCATTCCTCACTCCAGAAAAACAAATTTATTTGACAGACTACTTCAATCTACTGGCCACCAAAACTCAGCTATCTACACAAAAAATTCTGCAAGCCCTAGGGTTCATGGCCTCTTGCATTCTACTAATTCCATATGCAAGACTGCATATGAGGAAACTTCAATGGTACTTAAAAAGTCTCTGGTGTCAACATTCTCAGGACCTGGAAATGATTCCTATCATTCCTTGCCTAAGGACAGAGTTCCTTTGGTGGGCAGAGGCCTGCTACCACAACAAGGGACTCCCTTTCACTCAACCCCCTGCCACCCAAACCCTAACAACAGACGCATCAGACTATGCATGGGGGGCTCACATGGCAGGACAGTGCATTCAAGGCAAGTGGAGCCCAAAGCAAATGCACGTGCATATCAATCAAAAAGAAATGTTAGCTGTACAGAATGCTCGGACAGCCTTCAAAGGCCTTATTCTTCCAGGACAACTATTGGTAAAGACAGACAACACCACAGTTATGTGGTACATAAACAAGCAGGGGGGAACCCATTCCTACCCACTCTGCAGATTAGCCATGGCTCTGTGGAACACAGCCTTGGGCAACCAAGTGCACCTGCTAGCTCAATTCCTGCCGGGCAAACTAAATTCACTGGCAGATGACTTAAGCAGAAATCTCATGGACCCACACAAGTGGAAACTGGAACCCAAAATATTCAAGCTTTTGTGGCATAGGTAGGGGCACCAGAGGTGGACCTCTTTGCTTCCCCTCAGAACTATCAATTGAGCAAATATTGCAGCAGAACTCCCCACAGCCAAGCTTGGAAAGTGGATGCCCTGTCCTTTACCTTGGAAAGCCTCTCAATCTATGCCTTTCCCCCTCTGCCCCTCCTCTCAAAGGTTCTACTAAAGATCAAACAGGACATACCAAGGACAACCCTGATTGCATCAGACTGACCACACCAGCACTGGTACCCTCTTTTGCACAGTCTGATAGTAGTGCCACCATGGCACCTGTCTCAGACCCCTTCCCTGCTGTTCCAGCAGGAGGTCCAGATTTTGCACCCTCAGCTACAGACCCTGAACCTAGCAGCCTGGCTCATCCCCTGAACTCATCATCAGCAACCTTCAGTAGGCAGGTGCTGGATGTCATTCTGGAGGCAAGGAGGCCTAGTACTAGAAAATCCTATTCGGAAAAGTGGAAAATATACTGTTCTTGGAGCCATTCTTAGGGAATGGACACAACTGTGCCCAGCTTACCTCATATACTAGATTAATTAACAGCAATGCTCCACAAAGGCCTATCCTTCTCTTCAATTAAGATTCATGCCTCTGCCATCTTAGCTCATTATAATACTGAGCCACCCCTCTTCTCTCATCCTCTGCTCAAACAGTTCCTGAGAGGAGCCAAAAATTTAAGACCCCCAGGAGAGCTCCCACTACAGCCTGGGACCTTAACTTTGTATTGGAAAAGCTCACGCTTCTGCCCTTTGAACCTGCTGCTACAGCAGAGTTAAAATTCCTCTCATGGAAAACAACTTTACTTCTAGCCATCACTTCAGCAAGAAGAGTGTCTGAATTGCAGGCCCTTATGGCTGTGGAACCCTTCATTATCTTTCATGCGGACAGGGTTTCCCTCAGGACTAACCCATCATTTATGCCCAAGGTGGTATCTAGTGTGGCTTCTAACCAATCCATTCATTTGCCAACTTTTTTCCTAATCCTCAGAATAAAGGGGAAAGGATCCTGCCCTCCCTGGACATGCACAGGCAGCTTAGGTTCTATCTAGACAGGACTGAGCCTTTCAGAAAATCTGGCCAGCTGCTAGTCAGCTTTGCTGCAGGGGCAGAGTGCAAGGCCATTTCAAAGCAAACCATTTCTAAATGCATAGCACACTGCATCTATTTCTGCTACAAACACCATGGGAAACCTACCCCAGAGGGGATCAGAACACATTCCACTAGGGCTACATCAACCTCTACAGCTTTTCTCAGGGGAGCCCCTACCAGGAACATCCTGGAAGCTGCAACCTGGAGCTCTTTACACACCTTCCCCAAGCATTACCACTTACCTATCTTTTCTAAATCCAGAGCTGGAATTGCCCCAGCAGTCTTTCAGGGCCTGATTGCCAGCCCTAATGCCAGTGGTACTGTGTTATCAATTTAAGGGCAGAAAGAGAGAGAGAATCGGAGCATTTTGCATTTGTCTTGAGAACATCCAACTCACCAGCACTTTGCCTGTGCTCTGTATGTAAGTAGGATCTTAGACTTTAGTGTCTCTCTTAGAAATAGCTAGGAAATAGGAAGATTAGGCTAGTTGTTTTCTGTACTGATGTCAGAACTTTTCTATTGTATTATTTTAAACATTTTCCTGTGATCGCTGAACTCTTGACTAGCACTGTGTAGTAAGACGTAGTGTCTTGTGTTTTTTTAGTATTTATTATTAAACATTTTTAAAACTTTTAACTGTGGCTGGATTGTGTAGAAATAATTTAAGCTCTAGAGTACATTGCATGTATATATTGATACTGTATAAAGCCACTCCAAGTAAGTCTTGCTGCTCAGTCACACTTACCAGTTGGATACTAATATTGCACAGTACTAATTGGACACCCTTTGATAAGGACCTTATTAGTAGCTGATATTAGTGGTTGGTGGCAAGTGGTAGTACCGTATAGTATGGGCAGAAGGGACATAGCTAGAGAACCTGTGCCAGCCTTCCCCAGGAGTGTCTGTCTGTTTGTATATAACTCATATCTCAAAGTGTGTGTGTGTGTGTGTGTGTGTGTGTGTGTGTGTGTGTGTGTGTGTGTGTGTGTGTGTGTGTGTGTGTGTGTGAGCTACTTGGGCAGGGACACAAACACTGGTTGGACAGAGAGAGTGCTGGAAGTTTTAGTTTGACCACTCGGCTGAGATCTGGACCCTCTGGCTGTGCCAGTGGGGAGTCTTATTGGGGATCTAGAGATCTAGAGAAAAAGGGAGAAACCAGCCTCAGACTGACTGTGATCTCTGTGTGCTCTTAAGGGAAATTGTACTTTACTGTGTATGTATTTGTTATCCTTCCCAATGTGGATACCCCTCACTGGTGTTAGTGGTGAGGACTGAGGCTCCTTGATTGCTGGGCCAATGCACAGGCATCACAAGAAGTATGCCTGAAGTTGCATCTACTACATTGCATAAACACTTCATCACACGATGTTCCACTTCTATGTCCTGTATAACAAGTGAGAGATTTGTAACTTTGGAATTTCAGTTTTTTTTTATCTGCAGTTAATTCCTCAACTTATTTCAGGATTTTGCCTTGATATTTTGGCATATGAGTGTGTCAGTTAATGCATTTATTCAACCTAAAGGCAAGTGTAGCTGATCCCTGTCACTGGGGAGGATGTTGGAGGTCAATACCAGTCTGGAGCCCTTGTCTGTATCCAGGGGAAACTAGCGTGTGTGTGGGGGGGTGTCTGCTACTGTGTTATTATGTAATTACTGTAAGGAAGGCTGAGAACATATTGGGTATCTTTGGTGCTGAAAACTAAATTCCAGTTCCAAAATGTGACCACAAAGGTATCCTCAAAAGCTTTAAACATTGGAGAGACCAGTGCAGACTTAGGTTTTTCTCCACCCAGCAAATATTGGTATTTTTTTAGTGCCAAACATAGCTCAGGTCTCTGTCTGGAAGCATTCAGTCATAAGCTTGATGGCTTGTCCAAATTAAATGTCCTCAGGGGAACCCAAGAAAATAGTTTCTTTGTCATTTAACTCATACCCATGAAAGTTGAAAGGTATACACTAGGTCTTCTTTGTCATCCGAAGAAGGTTCCAATTCTCTGGATTTGAAGAATTGTCTTTTTTCACTTAGTAGTCAGGGTGCACAGTGAGGGATAAGAAGAAGCCTTTTGAGAGCTATGGCAGACAGATAGTCAGGGTGCACAAAGTGAGGGATAAGAAGAAGCCTTTTGAGAGCTATGGCAGACAGATAGTCAGGGTGCACAAAGTGAGGGATAAGAAGAAGCCTTTTGAGAGCTATGGCAGACAGATAGTCAGGGTGCACAAAGTGAGGGATAAGAAGAAGCCTTTTGAGAGCTATGGCAGACAGATAGTCAGGGTGCACAAAGTGAGGGATAAGAAGAAGCCTTTTGAGAGCTATGGCAGACAGTAAAGAGCTCCTCTGCCAGTTTCTTAAAATCATGCATAATATGCCCATTTGGAATACAAAACTGCCATCTATGAGGTGGGACACTCCCCCTCACAAAGAAACATAGGTTTGAGTATACATTCTTACATAGAATCCATCTCATGTATGTACAAACATTTTTTGAAACTGCATGAGGCATACTCTGCAGCAGCAGCAGATATGGAAACAGTTCATCTGGGAATCTTAGATAAGCAAAAGCACACAGAAGCAGAAACAGTTTCTCTAGAAATCTTTTATAAGCAAAAGCATTCAAGATAATACACTTATTAATAAAAGAAAAAAGAAATCTTAATGATGCATTTATCTTTGTAGTTTTTCTTGGAAAGGAGCTCTGAGGCCCAAAGCAGACAGTCACCTTGGACTTTGTCACTGAGGTACAACATAAGCCTGTGGGAAAAAAGAACAGAAGAAGGGATAACCTGACTGTCTCCTTTATACAGAACAGAAGTACGTGCTATCACATTGTGGGAGATTCAGCCCATGTTTAGATATCTGCAGAACTCTGACACTTAGGAGAGAATGCGAGTTCAATACAACTGCTGTTTTACTGAATGACAGCAGCATGAAGGGGTTTCATTGAAAGTTGCTTTCAGTGACGAGTAACATTTTCCTTTTCTTCAGAGTTGTGTGACCAGGTAGTTGGTATATATAAGTTGGGGGTGGGGGTCTCCCCCCAACACTTGGGTGAATGGTACTTGCCCACCTGCGAAAAAAAAGCTTTTCTGTTTATTGACAGTAGATTTCAGTGAATATTTTCCACACTATTGTCTGTCGGGGAAATATTATGCAATAAATAATCATGAGTCCAACAAGTGCTCCATTTACTTTTCATCAATAAAATTCTCCCTGATCTAAATGGACAAAAAATATATTTTTATGCAAATCACTTATTACTTCTTAGACCTGCTAAACCATATATCAATAAAGAAAGATTTTCAAAAACAATTTATCGGTAGTTTGGCAATAAATGATTATAGTAAACACAGATAAAGTAAAAATTGAGTGAGAATCCCTAAGCAGCTATAAAATGAATGAATACATAAATAAACAAATAAACAGGCCATAGTTACAGATGTTGAAAGGAACATAATTTTTCCATGGTTTGACTAAACATTTCATATGGCATGTTTGCTTGTAGGCATAACTTTCATTACAGAAATAAAAC
>NC_056741.1:1002331309-1002346309 GCF_019279795.1 Protopterus annectens | reverse complement strand
TTTAGGGGGTGAAAGGGGGGTGAAGTTGGCACTAAATCGATCTGCCAGGATATTGGCAATATCCTTGGGATCAGTATATTTAATGCCATTCTGTTGTAGCTCAGAGCAGATCTGAGCATTGCCATTTAGATTCTTGGCATAACTATAGAATGCCTTGTGGTTGTCTTTGGAATCTTTGGCAATTTTATTTTCATAAGTAGCTTTTGAGGATTTTATGAGGGATCTCAGCTTCTTACTGAGGCTGGTGAGGGTGTTTTTTGCATCCTGGGATTTTCCTCTTTTCTGCAACAGTTTCTTCCTTCTGTTGTATAGTTTGTTTAAAGCAGGGGACCACCAGATTGGCTTCCTTTTTTTGGAGAAGAGCATCTTGGTTCTATTTGGGATGGCATGATTCATGCACGAGTGGATGTGCTCATACAGTGCCTTAGTGTAGGATTCTGCAGTCGAGCTTCCAGATCCCGACTGCATGTGTGTTGTGAAGTTTGTCACTTCTTACTTCAGTAGCATGAAGTTGGCTTTGGAGAAGTTTTTTAAGGAGGTTTCCTTACTGGGGGGTGGGGGTGGGATGTGGATGTGAAGGGTGATTTGCTTATGGTCAGTCCTGACCAATGAGGGGGTGACCAGTGGTGTGGAGCATCTATATCCCATGTTAGTAATGACCATATCTAGGATATTGGAGCCCCTGGTGGGACAATGGATTAGTTGATCCAGGGCGTTGGAATTTATGAATTCCAAGAACCGTTGGGAAAAGGAGTTGGTACCCGAGTAGTTTTCCCAATTAATGGCAGGGTAGTTGAAATCACCCAGTATTAGGGTGTTTGGTTGTATCTTAATATTTTCCAGCATGTTTAGGAAGGTGTAGTGAGAATCTTGGGGTATGATGCGGGATCTGTAGCAAGCTACAATTTGGATTGCAGTCTTACCTAGTGTTAGTTGCACCTGAAGAATTTCAGATGTATGTATGTATGTATATATGTATATATATATATATATATATATATATATATATATATATATATATATATATATATATAGTACTGTATATAACATTAAAAGTGGAATTTTTCAAAACTTATGCAATTTTGTTTTTGCCTTTCTTACTATTAGTAAAACTTTTTAACATTGTTTATTACTTTAAATATTTCAGCTATAGCAGCATAGATTTCTAGAACATACCACAGAATCCTGGCCTTCGCCACTGTTGTGGAGGTGCTCCTAATGCTTGGCAGTGATCAGCATATGAATTCAAGGCCTGGCACAGACTTTTCATATAACCACCAGTGGCACACAGGTCATATACACAGCTCTGTAGAACATCCTGAGAGGGAAGAAGACTAATGCATGTGCTAAATGGACCCTGAGGGTCTGTAATTATACCGCAGTAGTTATTTCCAGAGTACAGAGCTTGACTGTCAGGAGTACAGTCTAAACATAATCCATTACACTCATCTCTGCATAATGTATCATTATCAGGCACTCTCCAGCTTTTGGCAAACTCCTGGTCTGAGTGGGTCAATGTGCCATATGATGTTAGGAAGTCATCAGACCTGTCATTAGTTAGTGTGCCACACAGTCCACATGTAGAGTTGAAATAACTCAGAGGTACAGAAACAGTGACATAATGGTATCCATCATAGCTGGCAACCACTCCAAAATCTGTAAGGACGGTGATTGAAAAGCCACTCTTATAAACCCGGATTTTCCCACTCATTATAGATACAGGAAGAGAAGATCGTATGTTGTTTACCTGCAACAGTAAAACAAACATTAACAGATGTATAAAATATAGTAATATACTACTTAATATTCTTAATATGCACTTAAATTATTTAGGAACATTTTACAGTAAATATTATAGATGTTGCTTGTTCTTTTACTGTAAGAAATTGTCAGCTGAATATGTACAAGGCAGGCTTCAGGCTGAGAAGCTTCAGTGTTTACCACTGATATGTGACACTAATAAAATAACTGTCCATATAATTCTTCTCACCCTCTTTGCTCTCCTTTCCTTCAGAAATGTATTTTACTGGTTCATCAAGGTTATGACTGAAAATGTCTCTTGGCTAACATGCTTACCTTATTAACAAATTAAACAGATACTTTTTCAATATGAACATTATAATTTCTCTATCTCTTTAAGATAAGTTAAAGGTCCAAAATGTTCCTTTCTATTTAATTGTTTCTCATAAGTATGTCTGCTTATGAAAGTCATATTGTAACCTAGTAAACAGTTATTTCATTTACTAGCAAGACAAGTTCTGAATAGTAGCCTGTTAGTACTGTGCTTTGCAACCTTTTTACTGATTGTATTCAGTTCACATGACTATGCACCACATACGCGCACATGCATACACACACACACACACACACACACACACACACACACACACACACACACACACACGCACACGCGTGCAGTTGTGCAGGCACATACAGCTATACCTCTCAACTGTTCAGATTTTTGCAGAATGTCCAGATTTTTAGTTCATATGTTTGGCTGCGGTGGTGCAGTGGTAGCATTGTTGCCTCACAGCAAGAGGTTCTCCCGTTCAATTCTCAGCTGGAGCGCCTTCTGTGTGGAGTCTGCATGTCCTCCCCCCAGTGGAGTAGCATTTGAAAGACATGCGTGAATGGGCGTGCCTTCGTTGAAGGTTGGGTATTGAGCTGGCACCTTGGCACTGTAAAAATCTACTACAAATCATTAGTGGACTGGATTTCCATTGTGGCGACCTCTAACTGGGAAAAGCCAAAAGAAAAACAACACATTTGGCCCTTTCTTCATAAAATTTTTAGTTTTTTGCCAAGTGCCAAATCACTGGGGATTGAATTTATTAAATAATGAAAGACATTTGATTTTCAGACTTCATATCCTTCAGAAAATACATGGTAATGGAAATGCTGTTATTTTAGCAACTCTCTAAGTTCATAAGAGCAATATTTAAAATCCGTCCCCATTTTTGGTCCTTTGTTCCCCCATTATTTGTAGCTCTGTCCAGATGTCTTGTGCTAAGAGGTTGAGAGATATGGCAGATACATCTGCACACTTATACAGAGACATCCACACAGGCGGATAAACAGAAGGACAGACAGACATATGCATCCATTCACTTAAAGTAATCCATAGTATTGCTGACTCTAAGTGGATGTTTTACATTCTTTATTAGGATTGAAAAATGCTACCCATTTAGGTCAGAAAGCAAATTTAGCATACAGATAACCCTTGACAACAGAAAACATACTTATTTAGTGAATGCTATCCTCGGCTGGGGTACACACAAACGAACTGAAGACACCGGCTCCTAGTGAATAATAGTTCAATCAAACTGGAACGAGCACTCTAATGCACAGTAGCATATCCACAGGTTCCAAAACAATGTGAAACCAACTTGTTTAAAAAAGAAAAAACTATTTATTTACCAAACATAAAGTTAAGCTCTTTTCGTCCCACAAGTTGGGGTGCCTTCTGTGCAGAGTCTGCATGTCCTCCCTGTGGTCGTGTGGGTTTCCTCCGGGTGCTCCGGTTTCCTCCCACATCCCAAAGACATGCTGTAGGTGGATTGGACACTCTAAATTGGCCCTAGGTGTGAGTGTGTGCATGTGTATGTCTCGACACCGTAAAACTCCACTGCCAATTATGAGTGGACAGGTGACCCCTAACTGGGAAAAAAGCCAAACGAAGAAGAAGAAGAAGACTGTAGATATACTGGACTGCTGTTTCAGAGAATAATGGTAAAGAACCTATGTAGGCAATAACATTATTGCAGCATTTAATTTCAACATGTGCAAGACAATTAGCTGTTTCTCTTCTACAGATCAGGGTGTTATAAATGAAATAGTGAAATAAATGTGGTTCACTAGTCACCACTCTTATAATAAAGTTCAAACTGTTTCAAAAACTGTGTAGTTAAAACATGCAGCCTTACCAAGACCTGGTCTGTACTATCTCGAGTCATGGTAATTTCATTTCCATAAGCTATCACCCTCACAAGTCTTGTCCAGGACACCATTAAATTTCCTCGGTTCTCATTTTTAACTTCAACCCTGTAGCTGGTGAGGTCTTGCCTGTCTGGGCACAGCATTGATAACACATATGTGCAGGTGCCCTCAAAATGAAACAGCTGCCCATCAAAAGTGTAGTAATGAGGATCTCCGGATACTAAGCATGTTTTTGAGCCAATTGATTCACAAACATAGTACCAGGAAGATAGCTGGCATTGCTCATAAGTAGAACAACCTTCATCCTGGCAGATGACAGTATTGTTTTCTGAGCATCTACACTTCGATCTACAGGTACTGTCTTTCCAGAATACATCACCGGTTCTCAAAAAGTGTGCTAGAAGCAAAATAAAATAGCATTATTTCATTGTAGATTGAGAAAGATTCAATCCCTTAAACATGATGAAAAAATATCATTTAGAATAGTGTGTCTTCTAAAACTGAATTCTGTTCTAATCACCTGTGATATATTTTGTACTAATGGAATATTTTAAGAAGTCATTTATTTATGATTCAGATATTATTTAGACTGTTGCAGTAGCATTTATTAAACATAAAAATAAAATTAAGTTGCATCATACATCTCAACTGTCCAGATTTCTGCAGAATGTCCAGATATCTGCCTCATATTTTAAATCTGTTCCTCATAAAATTTGTGGTTTTCTGGCGAATCATTGAGGACTGAGTTCACTAAGTAATCACGGACATTTGAGTTTCAGACTTCATACCCTTCAGAAATATTTAAAATGTATCCCTGTTTTTTGGTCTGTCTCCCCCCATTATTTTTGGCCTTGTCCAGATTTTTTGAGCTCAGCAATTGAAAGGTATGGTTTGTACACTGCAAGAAAATTCATATAGGTTCATAGGTATGTACTTAGCTAACGACCACTGGGGGCTTTTTAAGCCTAGGCATGTATCCCAAATCTCTGACAAGTTATGGTACCCCTGATAAGTGTAAGCAGGGGCTTTTGAGATGAACCATTTATAGGCTGCCTGTGTTCATTAGAGACATCAGTGCCAAACCAGGGATGAATTTCCTGTTTTCCATCCAGTTGTCCAAATTACACTTGAATTGAGTTAGAAAGGTACTCAGTTTCACAAGGATGTTCTAGATAAGGGGTAGACTCTGGGATATATACCTGTGTCTGCACAGGTCCTGTTTATATTACATGCAAGGTTTAATTTTGTAGAATGGATAATTTTGGTCAATCTGTTCCTGTTTATTTTGTGGATATGCAAGAGGTACATCAGAGTAGGGTCTTACAATGGCTTGTATGCCAGGCATAATGTCCCCTCAACAGGCTGTAAGAGGTAGAGTACAGGGGCAGGGCTCTGAGGTGTTCTGCACACAACATGCTACTTACACCCTGCACTATTTTAGAAAGGAACATCTGTGGACATTCAATGGTTGGATGTACCTGGTTAGGTACACACCAAAGGGGGCATTGTACTCAATGACAGGTGTAATTAATTTTTAATACTTTTGCATATAAATTGCACAACACAGAATGATTTCCTCACTACTGTAGACATGTGATGGTCAACGGCTCGGCTAGATTACAGTCTGTGTGTCCCCAAGTCTCTGTTAAATAAGTAAAGTGATTAATAGGTAAGTATTAGGCTAGCTGCCCTTGCAGGCCATTTTGAGCTGAGTCAAATTTTCTTTAAGGGTGAGAATCAAACTGTGTACCTTGTGTCTGTAGGGTAAACATTTCAACCATTATGCCACACCCCCTTTAAATTAATCTGTATACCACTACTTGTTTACCATGGCCATGGCTAGCTTCATGATTATGTTTATGTTTTTCATTCAATGACCCTTAGTACAACCTCTTCCTTTTCAGATACTGCACACTAAAGCCTCTTCTCAGATATTGCACACTGAGCACATAGGTGGTTACTAAGCTTATGACCCCAGAGGGCCTTTTTAAGATTAGCTATGCTTCCCAAAGGTGAGAATCAAACTTGATACGTTTTGTATATAAGGTAAGCACCTTAACCATTATGCCAACCTTAAATCCACAAGGTGGATGGTGCAGTCTGTACAAATGGTGCTCACAGATTCTTTATACAGCCACATTTCTGGAGAGGAAAATGTAGAATTATGAAAAATCTGTCATATTGCTAACAGCAACAAGATGAGTTTTTCTTTGCATTCTGGTTCATAGATCTGTGCTGATATGAATAATAAAAATATTTAATGTACATGGAAACTTTAGAAACATAGTTTCTAAATGTTCAGCAGCTTTTGCAGTTTTCACCCTAACCTACAGTTGCCTGTTCATAGATTTCAACAAGGCCTTTCAAACACCCTGTGGTAGGACTTTTTATAGTTGGTGATGGCCAAAATGGGGCTTAGCATGGAATTTGTGAAGTAGTATTAATTTCTATATGCCAATCCACTAGGACAGGTGATTATTAATATTACCCACACAGAGCAATTTCCACTGTATAGGGGCCGTCATTAGGGATGCACAATATATCCTACATCATAAATTTGTATGGAAGAAACATTAAGCCTCTCCATTAGGCAACCTTATCCATGCTGGGGCATACACCTTTGGGTATGGAAGTTGAAAATAACCTTTGGATGACTATGTCCTCTTTATCTCACTGTAGACATTGTCCTCCCAGACATTTTATCTGAGTTGATTTTATTTACTAAATTATCAGGATTGTCTGCCAACTGGGAAAATCTTTTTCCCTGTTAACACACTCCACTTCCTGTGTCCATCTGTGAGCAATGACACAAAACTGCTGTATTAGGTGGGGTACACTTTAGAGCTTTCTAGATATCCAAGTGGAATTACATCTATCACTATCATATGGGCTAATTTAGCACTCCTCACTCACAGATTAGAAAATGAAAATCCCTTCATCTGAATTTTATGGCTAAGATTTTTGTCAGTCAAGATGTTCCTGCTCCTAAAATATGTGTATATGAGTAGATATCCTCCCTCAGTTAATAAAAGCAATCTAGTTTCCTAATTACACTCAGTGATTTCAGAATTTCTTTGGAATGACCAAACTTCTAAAATAGCCAGGTAGAAATGATTTGTCAGTATGGGTAGGGATTGGTATGGGCTTCTGAATTTAGCCTTGTTTGAAAGTGTTGCTTATCCAGGTCATGTGATTCAGGCTGGATGCACACCACATTTGATGTGTATTACTTGAGATGGCACTCACACATTATATAAGTTGGCAGTCCATACTGTGAATACAGAAAGGTTTGAAGCTTTTAACGGGAATTGTAGAGGCAGTTAGAGGCTCATAGGATTGTATCTGATAATAGCAGTGGAATAGTTAAAATAAGATAAAGAAGGCAGCCACCATTGTCAGTTGTCAATCAGACATTAAAGCATTACTGGCAACTGAATGCAGGTATTGCTTCTGCAGTCAGGAATGAAGTGCTTTAGTACTCTGTGTGTGATACAAACTGTATGAAGTCCCCAAACACCAGAGTGTCTTTTTTTCTTTTCTTTCTTTCTTTTTGTTTTTTTGCTGAATAGCTCAGGACACCAGGATTACTTTCTATGGCCAGTTCAGCTTTTTGACAAACTAGTAGTCATTGATAATAGTATCTTTTGGTTTCACTGGATCACTCAGGGTATACGGTATATTGATCTGAGTTTGACTTTTGCACAAGAACTCAGGTGGTTAACATTTGATGAGGTATAGGAGATATATCAGAATCCAGAATTTAAATGGTGGAAGTACCTTCAGTTGATCAATATATCCTATAAACAATTTATAGTAGCTGTTGCTACTGATCTAACTTTAACATTTAAACTAGAGATGGCTATCCCCCCCCCCCCCACCTTGGCTGCTCTCCATTAAGACACTGCTCTCACTAAGCCTTAGTGAATATAGGAAGCATAGATGTGGACTCTGCACATGCCCAGTCAGAAGTACTATAAAACATTACAGTATTTGATCAGGCATAGGTCCAAGACTGCACATGCCCAGTCAGAAGTACTATTAAATACTACATTATTTGATCAGGCGTAGGTCCAAGACTGGTCATTAAGCGCTCGACATAGTTTTCGTCCTGCTATATTTTTTATATAGTTCTACAAGGTGCACACGTGACAGTTTATTTCCCTAAGATATATGAAAGAAGGTTAGGGAGAGCAGTAATTACAGGTTATGCAATGCTGACTCTGAAGTACATACTTATGTTAAGAATGTGCAACAAAGTCCAGCCATTGCGGGACAGAATGGTTTCTGTCATAACTCATGCAGTTAGGAAACCTATACACCAATTATCCAATCTCTTATTCCTGATTCTTGACATTATGGACACACCAAGATTACTCAATATTTTGGAAAAGCAGTGGTTGCTGGTTGTACAAAATACAGTGGTGATACTGAAAGACTATCCCTTATAACTTGCACTGTTATGCTTATAGACTTAAAAGATTCTGTGGTCCCAAAGACTCTTGGTAATTTTGATAAATAGTAGACAATTTTCTTATTTTGTTGAGACAATCATATACACTAGTAGGTGTTGCTTAATCTGTTATAATGTACTGAATAAAGAAGGAACTATAGAAAGAAAGAGAGAAAGAAAGAACTTGTAGTATCCCTAGTCAGCTAGCCTTTGTGACTTTGGCTGTACCCATGGCTTTTTCAATGCCTTTACACTTACCAAGTTGACCTGTGTTGTCCAATGATAACTTTTAAATTCCAGTTTTTTAGAATAGAACTGTCTGCTAGTCACAAGTCCATGTTATTGTTAGCAATTGCTTTTGAATCATTTCCAAAATGTATGTTGCTGCTGTCAGGTATGTTATGAAAATGTAAAATCCTACAAGTTCCTGTTATATCCACTTTTGTGGTTATTACAATTTAGTAAGAATATTATGAAAACAAAGTAGCAACACCTCCACATTTCAGTAATAGAACTAACCCTAAAATATGTTTAGTTATTCATTACCATTATAAACACAGCCTCCAGCAGCACTAAACAAATCTGTTCTGAATACCCATCGGCCTGGATTGTTGACATTACTTGTTGATTGAATGTTCAGGATGCTTGGGGTTCTGGACCCTGGGATGCTGAAGTAATGTGTTGAATCTCCACTGTTAAAACCAGCCTGTAAAATAAAAGTGAAAGGCTAACTGTTTCAGCTGTGCACATGTTGCTATGCCACTTTCATCTTGAGCATCATGTTACAGTTTTATGTTTTAATAAAAAAAATTAATAAAAAGTAATAGTAAAACTTTTATGTCACTGCCACCCCCATTTACAGTTTCATTTAAAAGGGCAGAGCGGATGATATATAAGATATGCATGGATAATACAGTGGATACAGAAGAGCGTTTTATGGTGAATTAGAATGTGATTTATACTGCTTTTGTGATAAGAATTTAAGAACTGTTGCTTTGGAAATTGCAGCATTTGTTGACAGAGTTTCCTGTAAGTTAAATGGGGGTGGGTCAATACATTTAAAATAAATACATACAGTCAGCCTTGTGGTTAAACTCTGACTAGGAGAAAATGATAAATGCTAACATGAACATCAGACCCTGCATACCCACTACACATGGCTCCCAGTATAGGCTTACTGAGCTTCTCAGATGAAAATGGCTAGTCATGTCCATAAGAATTATAAAAGTATTATAAGTGGTTTTAACATAAAGTATACAAGAAGTTACCAGATCATAAGAAAAGATAACACAAGTATTTTATTTTATTTTCAGTTTGTTAACCAGAGTTATTTTAGTCTCATCCCAGGGGAAAAACACAATAGATACATGATATTATATACAAAATGCAATGTATATATACATATGTATATATGTATATATATATATATATATATATATATATATATATATATATATATATATATATATGGGTTCCCTTTAAATAATTGAATGTTCAGAACATCAAAGTTCTGATCATCGAGACCAGAACATCGATGTTCAGAACATCGAAAGTTTAAAGTGGAAGTGCCAGGTAAGTGAGATTGTGGAATGTTGGGTGTGTATGCAGGGCAGCAAGGTGCCCTGCATGTTGTGAGTGTGTGCCATCTGAGTGTTGGCATTGCAGGTAGGGTACGGGAAATCTCCTGTTTAGCGCTACTGCATATAGTAGTAAACGGGAGATTTCCCTTACCCCACTGTAGTGTGATCTCTGAGTTGGAATATTAAAGTAGGAGGGGTGTGGGGCACAGCCCCCCACATTGGGGGGGGGGGGTGCATGGCTGCATAACATAGTGTTTATGATTTTTTTTTTTACAGTTCATTTTGAATTTTCGTTGTTCTGAATATCGATGTTCTGGTCTCGATGATCAGAACGTCGATGTTCTGAACATTCGATTATTCAAAGTGAATCTATATATGTATATATATGTATATATATATATATATATATATATATATATATATATATACCCAATACACATACCAAGACCAATCCAGCACTCAAAGTAAAATCCAAACAGCCATGGTGGAAAAAACGTTTATTAGGCTCGCCTGCCCAACTCAACACTGACCGGTAGCCGGTTTCGCTCAAGGCGTCATCAGTGCGCCTTGAGCAAAACCGGCTACCGGTCTGTGTTGAGTTGGGCAGGCGAGCCTAATAAACTTCTTTTCCACCATGGCTGTTTGATTTTTACTTTGAGTGCTGGATTGGTCTTGGTATGTGTATTGGATTTGTATTGGATTCTGAGCACCTTTTAATGTACCGCGCAGTTTTTCGTTGGAGGTATATATATATATATATATATATATATATATATATATATATATATATATATATGGAAGCACTTTACATAATCGAATTACTGAAATCTCGAATGTCATATGGTCGAGACCATATGATCGAGATTTCAGTAAATCAAATATGTAAAGTTTTAAAAAATAACACTTTACTTACCTTAAAACATTACGTGCACACAGAGGCAAGGCTTCTTGTATGCTCTGTGTGTACGTAATGTTTTTATCTTTTTTGTGGTGTTGACAGGAAGTGGGAAATCTCCCGTTTTGCGCTTCCGCATACAGCTCAATGTGGGAGATTTCCCTTTTCCCCACTGTAGAGCGATCTCGGAGTTGGTATATTTAAGTAGGGGGGGGCGAAGCCCCCCTGCAAAAGCAATGTTTGACTTTTTTTTTTTGGGGTTTCATTTTAGAAGTTCGAGTTTCCAAAACTTGATCTTTTGGTCTCGACCATATGAAGTTCGAGATTTTGGGAATTCGAGCTTTTAAAGTGAATCCATATATATATATATATATATATATATATATATATATATATATATGTAGATATATAGATATATGTTTGTATTATATATGGAGTGAATGTCAGAGTTGGACTGGGGGTATAAAGACATTAGATATATAACATTATATGCAGAGTGACTGACAAAACAATATATATACATGCATTATATACAGAATAAGATGAATATGAGAGTTGGCATGCTGTTAAAGTTACAATGAATAGTAGAGTCATGACAAGCTATGTAGAGCAAAGTAGTGTAGTAACAGGTTAAATTATACGACCGGATAGAGGTCAGTTTTGTTTTCCTTGAGTCTTGTAATGTGCTTTTAATTCCGATTAGAAAATAGAATAACAGGATCTTTTAGTAAAGAAAGGAGAGATTTCCATGATTTGGGACCAAGAACTGAAGAAAGCATGATTGGTGCACAGAAGCCTAGTTTGGGTAGTTTGGAGGACAGAAATGAAATGAGAAAGTGAATTTTTACATGTGCCACCATTCTGTCCTGCAAACAAGCAAGGGATAGAATATTATACTGCCAATTGCAATGACTGGATTCACTATCCACTAGTGACTAGTGGCAGACAAGCCTACAGACAGCGCAATCAGGGTTATAAGATTATATTTCATTTATATCTGCAGACTATGTATTGTGACCTAAGTAAATAATGGTCTACTTGTATTGCATGAGTGCTAATTGTTTAGGTTTCAGAAGTACCACCACTATTGTGCAGTGTGCTGGCATACAGCAGGATGGCTTACTAAGGTACACTGGTATCCTGGCAACATCTCTGAGACTCATGTGAAATGGGCTGAATCCATTAACCTTAGAGCAACTTTATTAACTGTACTTGGGTATAGTGGTTCTGTGAATGCACACCAAGAACTTTGAAGAATTTCAGCTATTTTGCTATAAATTTGGCTGTACTGGCAAAAGTCTTTCTTAATTTCCATCTATGGATTAAACTACTTAATTTCAAACTGGTGGTGGAAAGATGATGTTTATTGGGGAATGTTCATTCATTATCTGATAGTCCACTTCATCTACTTTAGGGTCTTAGAGTAGGAGGAGTCTATTCCAGAGCTAATGGGTGCACTAAGTGCAAACAGGGTGAGCATCTATCTCAGGCTGAAAACATGCATGTACACACACACACACACACACACACACACACACACACACACACACACACACACACACACACACACACACACACACATACACACTGTGCTGACTTTCACTTGACACACACCAATGGGCAATCAGGAAAATTGTCATTTCAGAGATGGCTTTGGGATGTGGGAGGAAACTGAACCATTCAATGAAAAGTCATATGATCACATTGACATCATACAGAACCAAACAGTATAAGGCAGTCATTTTAACGTTTATGCCACTGTGCTTCTATATTACAGCTTGCAGAAAACAAAATGTGAAATGCCTGTGCTTGCCAGAGATATGTAGGAGCTATTCAGGATAACTGTAAATTAAGATTATAATTGGTAAAATAACTGCTAGTGTTTAGATGTCTCTCATTCACTTATCACAGATTCATGACTTTATTCCCAAAGCAGCTGCCAGACATTTCATTTATTCTCTACAGGATAAACTTTAAAATATATTGTTTTGTTTAAAAATAGTGAGTATAAATACATGATTTTTTGCAAACTTTTCTAAATAAGCTTCCAAATAACATACAGAATTGAAACTGAATTAATTTTTATGTATTCATCTGCTGAACACTTGTTAGCATTCGTACTGCAATGCTGTCTGTCAACACATTAGTTTATTTAAAATAATGGGTATTGCTTGCTTATTTCTGAAATACATGCAATTTATACATAATTTTGAAAATAAAAGTAGTGTGTGTGTATATATATATATACACACACACACACACACACACACACACACACCCACACGTAGATATATATATATATATATATATATATATATATATATATATATATATATATATATATATATATATATTCTGGAGCAATCAGATATAAGTCCCAAGTGCTACATCACCTTACCACACCAACTGAGATAGGTCCACCTACTTCATAAAACTCCTAATCTATAATGTCTCTCTTGATACAGTAAAGAATTAATAACTTGTGCTTTTTGCCTTGTACTAAAATGAAAGCCATAAAGAATGTGAGGGAGCATTCTCCTACATTTGGATATGCTGTCCTTGTGATCCATGATACTTAAGTCATGTAATACTGGGACAGTCTTTATACCTTGACATTAGGGCATACATCATACTAGTGTAAACCAAGCTGCTTAAAGCATATTGCACTCTTTGTTTCTCTTCCTTTACTGCTGTATTGGGGTGGTGTATGATAATTTGGTCCTTATATTACATTTACAGCTATTATTGTTAAAGTTGGTCTTGTAACCTGCCTCCAATAACTCTGCCCAAGCATACAAGGCATTGTGTGTGTACACAGTGCTAACCAGACAGAATTTGCATTTTATTTAAATGACCTCCATAAGCAGCTCATTATCCATCACCCTAGAATGTCATGTGACATGTGGCTGATAAGACCAATTTGATAGCATAGGGAAAGGCATTTGGTAACTTGTTATATTGCCCAGGTAAGCATTTATTAAGTTCTATATAGGGTGAGAAATGGGATCAAGGTTAGGGACGGGAACTACTATCAATAAAGCTCCATAGATAGAGCTAGGCAAGAAAAAAGAGGCATTAGGCCTTAATGGAGTTAAACCAGCAGTAAAAAGCATGCAATCAGCAGGGAACCATTTCACTACAGCTAAGTCACTTCACTCAGGATGAAAGTGAGGATTGTGTAAGCAAGAGTTTAAAACTAGGATAAAGGAGACTTTCAAGCTCTAAGTAGGGTAGTAATAGTTGTAAGGCAAATAATATATAGCCTTATAAAGCAAATGTAAAGCCTATTTATATTAGCTTATGCAAATTTGTATGGATTGTATTATAGTAAGAACTGAATTTTGGTCAGTTAGTATAATGAAGATAATCACCAGCTCAAGGACATGCTAAGGCTGCACAGTGAAAAACCTCATTAGTGGCTCATTATCATGACTCTAAATCAAACCCTCCACTAGCAGAGCTCAGTGTGCTAATGTTCTCCCTACACGTCCACACATCATGGTAGCACAGGCACTCCCTATATTCAGGTACACATACCCTGCTGGTTCCACAACAAGCAATTTCAAGTGTATGCTTGTAGTTTCACTCACTTTACACATTTACAGTACATTATCCAGTGATAGCTCATATTATCTAACAACATGGCTTTTAATCCTATTGTCTGGTCATTTCAATGTCAGACTGTCTATCTTTTGTCAATAAACCATGCAAGTCATCAAGCTCACAATCTTTAACTCATTTGCATAACAGGCAGTAATTTATGTCAAATAGTAGCTGTTTTGGCTCACATTTTGCTTTAAATTTCTCTTTTATGGCTTCTAGCTCATCTTTTTCCTTTAGTTTAAGGTTCAAAGTGTTAAACTCTCTTATAGCTTCCTTGCTTGCAGCATGTGGAAATATTATAAACTGTACTTTTTTGGCTTTTCGGCCATTCCTGGTGAAGTCAAATACAACTCAAACTCCTGGAGTCAAAGCTATCACCTTTGAGACAAGTTGCCATGTTGGTTTAGAGATGTATTTATTCTGAGCAAACCTTTTCTTAAAGGAGGAGTTGTGAGTTAAAATTTAAATATATTATTACTTTGTGAGTGAGATGTAAGATAAAAAATGGTCAGGATTGAAGCTTTATGTGAAATTTA
>NC_056741.1:1002315787-1002330809 GCF_019279795.1 Protopterus annectens | reverse complement strand
GCTGTATTCCACCTGTTGAACTTAATATAGCCTGCTTACTTGCCCTTACACACCATTGGGCTATTTTTAAAAATGTGGCATGTCACTTGACACAGCTCAAACCAGCTTAGCTGAGCTGAGCAGTGCTTAAACTGCCAATGCTTAGCAGTGTACAAACCAGCTAAGAGCAGCCAAGCAGTCCTTAAACAGAGATTGTTGTAGCAGTGCTTATCATGGCTTAGCAATGGTTAACAGAGGTTAGCTGAACACAGCAGATCATGATGTAAAAATAATTAGCATCATTTATCTTGTGAAAATAATTTCTTAATTTCTTTTCCCTGTATTCCAACCCCACACCTACTGCACAGGACACCGTAACTCTAGCCACTTGTCTATGTGGATATGTAGAATGCTGCTATACTTTTACATATACCTCTCAGCTACATTTGAGCAATGCTAAACACAGTACCGTGGTGTGCAAACCAACTCAGCTATGTTTAAGATGCAAAAAACAAATGGCTGCAGGTACACTGAGGTGCCCAAAACACACAACAACAGCAAAAGTAAACTAAGGCACCAAAGTTACACACTGGAAATCAGTCACTGTGCTTTATTGCAGAAGACAAACGGTAAGCGCTTTCACAACTTAATGTTGCTTCATCAGACCACATCACTACAACTAATGCTTGGTTAAATACTAGGACAATTAGTATGACATCACAATTTAAAGAGATATTACTCCAGTAACATAAGAACATATATCAATATCCATAAGAAAAATACATAAATTGTAAAGAAAGGTGTGTATTTACACACAATAACATTTAAAAACAATAATATTTAAAATTTAAAAAAATATTTAAAAAAAGGGGGGGTATCATCCCTGATGGTTATTAAAATATATATATATATATATATATATATATATATATATATATATATATATATATATATATATATGTACATATACACACACATATATAGCCATAATAGTACAATGAAAAAAATATATATATATAAAAAAACTCATATTTTAGTGTTTAAGGCGCCTGGCCTTAAGGTAAGGAACTAATGAGGTGCAGCCATTCAAACCAGGATATCTATCTGCTTGTAATATAGTGATCCATTGTTGTTCTAATACTTCAGTGTGGTTTTCTACGTCACCACCTCTGTTTGTCCTTACTATTTGTTGTAAGATTAAAAATTTAAAACAATGGCTACTGTCTGTATTCAGGATATGATTAGCTAGAGCATTTGATTGCTTCTGGTTCCGTATGTCCCTTATATGTTCTAACATTCTTTCTTTAAAGCTCCTGTTTGTTTTGCCTACATAGTAGGCATGGCATGCTTGGCAAAAACAAAAATAAACAACATCGACACTTTTACAATCATAATAATTCTTCGTATAAAGTTTAAAACATTTCACAGGATGAATGTACTCATTTTTAGTGTAGACATGCTGACAAGCAGCACAATTTCTGCACGGGAAGGTGCCCTGTCTGTTTGAGAGATTTTTTTCTAAAAGACTGATGTTCTCTATTACAGAGCTGCTACTTTAAAGACACATTATTTCTAAAACTGAAGTTTGGGGTGTCACCAGCTGTGGAAACCAGACCTGGTATTTCATGTAATAAGTGCCAATTCTTTTTAATAATTTCCGTATACTTATTGATGTCACTTGCAAATCTAAGAACTATTCTAAACTTATTTCTATCAATACTTGTATCATAAGGTATACTTGTATCAGCACTGTAAGAGCTCATGTATGGTTTACATCTTGTAGATCTCAATTTTCATGCATCTGCTATCACTCTAGTGATTTCTGAGCTAGAATAGCCTCTTGTTTGAAATTCGTCTTGTAACTTATTTAAAGCAACTACTGCCTCTTCATCATTATTATGTAGGCATAGGGTTCTATAAACTTGTCCTTTGAGGACATTTCTAAGTATGTGTCTCGGGTGCATGCTTGACCTGTGCAGACAGGCATTGGTTCTTGTAGGTTTGTGATAAATACTGGTTCTTATCTGCTTTAAATCAGTAAGGGTGACACTCACATCCAAGAAATCAACACATGTATCAGAAAAAGTAAAAGTAAACTTCAAAAAGTCTGTAGTACTATGCAGGTAATAAATGAAATTACTGATATTTTCACCATGCCCTTTCCACAAGACAAAAACATCATCCACAAAACGGACGTACCAGAGAATGTAGCCAAAAAATGGGTTAACATCTGACAAAACATATTGTTCTTCCCATCGTACTAGTGATAGACTGGCGTAGCTGTTTGCACACGTAGTGCCCATAGCCACGCCAATCTTCTGTAGAAAAAATTGATCCTGAAAGGCTACAATGTTATTTTCAAGTGTAATCTCCAGTAGTGCACAGACTAGCATAATCTTATTAGTAGTCAGCTTCTTATTCATATCGAAGAATTCTCTTATTCTATCAATACCCCAAACATTTGGAATACTAGTAAAAAGAGATTCAATGTCCATGGTAAGGAATACAAATTCTTCATCATTATCAATGGTTTCCGTTCTATTTTGCAACCGCTGTAAAAACATTTTTGTGTCTCTAAGAACTGTATAGCAACTATCCAAGAACTCATGTAAAATGCCTTCTACATAAATAGATAGAGGCTCAGTGCACCATCCTGCTCCTGATACGATGGGGCATAAAGGAGGAACCGTGGGATGTTTATGGATTTTAGGGAGTCCATAGATCCTAGGAACTAGAGGTTTTTGTACTGAAAAATAATTAAATAAGGATTCATCAATTAATCCTGTAATCAATAAATCAAACACTAAAAAATACACTTTATCAGTGATAGCAATTACAGCTGTTTTTGTCAGTATTTGATAGGTACAAGTATCTAATAGCAAAACCTTCATCTGGTTAACATATAAATCTTTGTCCATTAATACAATTTTACCACCTTTATCTGCTTGTTTAATAATAAGAGAATGTAAATCCTGCAATTTATGTAGAGCCCTATATTCTTCTGTATTTAAATTATGAAAGGTGCAGCCTTGCGTACCAGGAGTATAAGCTTCATTAAAAGCATTTTCACAGATATCTAAAAATCTTTGTATGCCTGGAGGGGTGGGAGGGACAAAAGTGCTAGGTTTCTTGTATATATTTACATTAACATTTTCATTATTACGAAACATGCATTTTAATGATAAATTCCTACCAAGCAATTTCAAGTCTGTTAGCATTTCAGTTAAATCTGCCTTCTTGTCAGGTATAAAACACAAACCCTTATTAAGCAAACTGTTTTGTTCATTAGTTAGAGTAAAGGAAGAAATGTTAACAATAAGATCAGTTTTTACATCCTCCTTTTCTTTAAAAAGTGTGCAGTTCTGTCAATTTGGTTTTCCCTTGCTGTCTTTCCCATATTGGGATTGCTTTTGGCTCGAGCTCTGAATGGAAGAACTGCTTTCAAAGTGAATTCTCCCACTTTCAAATTCTCTAAAAAAACACTAGTATCTGTAGCTTTTGCTTGTGAAGTGTCTATTGGAGTCTTACCTATAGTGTTTGCATTCCTTTGTTCTTCTGACTTCGAATTTTTATCCATATTCGATGTAGATGTATTCCCATTCACTATAGAAGCAAAGGATACAACTTGGAGAATAGGAACACTAGAATTTACATGTTCTTGGTCAGTTTGTTGTGTTGCCATGCTTTCCCTCATCTCAATAGCACGAGAACAGGAAGTGGAAGCCTGTGTCTCAGTATTTAGTGTCCTACTAGTTCCTTTGTTCACTGTAGCAGGATTATACAAAGGGGTTCTATTTATAGGGTCTCTCGGCCATGAGAAGACATTATTGTTGCTAAAATCAGTTTTATCTCTGTTTAATTTATTTAGATTAACATTTTGAAGCTTTTTCTCATAGGCACTAATGCTTTCATGCAACTGGCCCATTTTATTAAGGGTGATAGTAGCAGGAAAGGTTACAGATATCTGGTTTTCTAGTGTCACAATTTCAGTTTTGAGTTCAGTTTCAAGAGGTGTAAAAAACTTTATAAGGAGCTCCATATACTTGGAGCTAAAAGATAAATTCAATTCTTGCCACTTACGTAAGAGTTCAGGATATGTATTCCCATAAGTTGGCATATTTAAGATACGTAGACCTCGAGGTATTACTTTAGCTTCTAATGAAGCTTGTAGGTATAGTCTTTGCCATTGTAGTCGTTTGTACTTATATAGACGGTTTTCTAGCCCCCTATATTGTGCCTGAAACTCAAGCATTTTTTCCATCTCTGAACCAATATCCACTGTATTTGCCTGTACGTCAGCATTTAATAATGGATTCACTGGTACTTCAAGAAGCTTTAAAAACCGATGATGCTCATTAGATGACTCTTGGTTGGTATCCATGTCCATATTATATCCATGTACAGTGCGTCCTTAGCCGAATAAAAAATAGGAACTGAAGATGCAAAAAACAAATGGCTGCAGGTACACTGAGGTGCCCAAAACACACAACAACAGCAAAAGTAAATTAAGGCACCAAAGTTACACACTGGAAATCAGTGACTGTGCTTTATTGCAGAAGATAAACGGTAAGCGCTTTCACAACTTAATGTTGCTTCATCAGACCACATCACTACAACTAATGCTTGGTTAAATACTAGGACAATTAGTATGACATCACAGTTTAAAGAGATATTACTCCACTAACATAAGAACATATAGCAATATCCATAAGAAAAATACATAAATTGTATAGAAAGGTGTGTATTTACACACAATAACATTTAAAAACAATAATATTTAAAATTTAAAAAAATATTTAAAAAAAAGGGGGAGGGGTATCATCCCTGATGGTTATTAATATATATATATATATATATATATATATATATATATATATATATATATATATATGTACATATACACACACACATATAGCCATAATAGTACAATGAAAAATATATATATATAAAAACTCATATTTTAGTGTTTAAAGCGCCTGGCCTTAAGGTAAGGAACTAATGAGGTGCAGCCATTCAAACCAGGATATCTATCTGCTTGAAATTTAGTGATCCATTGTTGTTCTAATTCTTCAGTGTGGTTTTCTACGTCACCACCTCTGTTCGTCCTTACTATTTGTTGTAAGATTAAAAATTTAAAACAACGGCTACTGTCTGTATTCAGGATATGATTAGCTAGAGCATTTGATTGCTTCTGGTTCCGTATGTCCCTTATATGTTCTAACATTCTTTCTTTAAAGTTCCTATTTGTTTTGCCTACATAGTAGGCATGACATGCTTGGCAAAAACAAAAATAAACAACATCGACACTTTTACAATCATAATAATTCTTCGTATAAAGTTTAAAACATTTCACAGGATGAATGTACTCATTTTTAGTGTAGACATGCTGACAAGCAGCACAATTCCTGCACGGGAAGGTGCCCTGTCTGTTTGAGAGATTTTTTCTAAAAGACTGATGTTCTCTATTACAGAGCTGCTGCTTTAAAGACACATTATTTCTAAAACTGAAGTTTGGGGTGTCACCAATTGTGGAAACCAGACCTGGTATTTCATGTAATAAGTGCCAATTCTTTTTAATAATTTCCGTATACTTATTGATGTCACTTGCAAATCTAAAAACTATTCTAAGCATCTGCTATCACTCTAGTGATTTCTGAGCTAGAATAGCCTCTTGTTTGAAATTTGTCTTGTAACTTATTTAAAGCAACTACTGCCTCTTCAACATTATTATGTAGGCATAGGGTTCTATAAACTTGTCCTTTGAGGACATTTCTAGGTATGTGTCTCGGGTGCATGCTTGACCTGTGCAGACAGGCATTGGTTCTTGTAGGTTTGTGATAAATACTGGTTCTTATCTGCTTTAAATCAGTAAGGGTGACACTCACATCCAAGAAATCAACACATGTATCAGAAAAATTAAAAGTAAACTTCAAAAAGTCTGTAGTACTATGCAGGTAATCAATGAAATTACTGATATTTTCACCATGCCCTTTCCACAAGACAAAAACATCATCCACAAAATGGACATACCAGAGAATGTAGCCAAAAAATGGGTTAACATCTGACAAAACATATTGTTCTTCCCATCGTACTAGTGATAGATTGGCGTAGCTGTTTACACACAAAGTGCCCATAGCCACGCCAATCTTCTGTAGAAATAATTGATCCTGAAAGGCTACAATGCTATTTTCAAGTATAATCTCCAACAGTGCACAGACTAGCATAATCTTATTAGTAGTCAGCTTCTTATTCATATCGAGGAATTCTCTTATTCTATCAATACTCCAAACATTTGGAATACTAGTAAAAAGAGATTCAATGTCCATGGTAAGGAATACAAATTCTTCATCATTATCAATGGTTTCCATTCTATTTTGCAACCGCTGTAAAACATTTTTGTGTCTCTAAGAACTGTATAACAACTATCCAAGAACTCATGTAAAATGCCTTCTACATAAATAGATAGAGGCTCAGTGCACCATCCTGCTCCTGATACGATGGGGCATAAAGGAGGAACCGTGGGATGTTTATGGATTTTAGGGAGTCCATAGATCCTAGGAACTAGAGTTTTTTTTACTGAAAAATAATTAAATAAGGATTCATCAATTAATCCTGTAATCAATAAATCAAACACTAAAAAAGACACTTTATCAGTGATAGCAATTACAGCTGTTTTTGTTAGCATTTGATAGGTACAAGTATCTAATAACAAAACCTTCATCTGGTTAACATATAAATCTTTGTCCATTAATACAATTTTACCACCTATATCTGTTTGTTTAATAATAAGAGAATGTAAATCCTGCAATTCATGTAGAGCCCTATATTCTTCTGTATTTAAATTATGAAAGGTGCAGCCTTGTGCACCACTTCGTGTGCAAACATCTATGCCAATCTATCACTAGTACGATGGGAAGAACAATATGTTTTGTCAGATGTTAACCCATTTTTTGGCTACATTCTCTGGTACGTCCGTTTCGTGGATGATGTTTTTGTCTTGTGGAAAGGGCATGGTGAAAATATCAGTAATTTCATTGATTACCTGCATAGTACTACAGACTTTTTGAAGTTTACTTTTACTTTTTCTGATACATGTGTTGATTTCTTGGATGTGAGTGTCACCCTTACTGATTTAAAGCAGATAAGAACCAGTATTTATCACAAACCTAAAAGAACCAATGCCTGTCTGCACAGGTCAAGCATGCACCCGAGACACATACCTAGAAATGTCCTCAAAGGACAAGTTTATAGAACCCTACGCCTACATAATAATGATGAAGAGGAAGTAGTTGCTTTAAATAAGTTACAAGACGAATTTCAAACAAGAGGCTATAGCTCAGAAATCACTAGAGTGATAGCAGATGCATGGAAATTGAGATCTACAAGATGTAAACCATACATGAGCTCTTACAGTGCTGATACAAGTATACCTTATGATACAAGTATTGATAGAAATAAGTTTAGAATAGTTTTTAGATTTGCAAGTGACATCAATAAGTATACGGAAATTATTAAAAAGAATTGGCACTTATTACATGAAATACCAGGTCTGGTTTCCACAGTTGGTGACAACCCAAACTTCAGTTTTAGAAATAATGTGTCTTTAAAGCAGCAGCTCTGTAACAGAGAACATCAGTCTTTTAGAAAAAATCTCTCAAACAGACAGGGCACCTTCCCGTGCAGGAATTGTGCTGCTTGTCAGCATGTCTACACTAAAAATGAGTACATTCATCCTGTGAAATGTTTTAAACTTTATACGAAGAATTATTATGATTGTAAAAGTGGCGATGTTGTTTATTTTTGTTTTTGCCAAGCATGCCATGCCTACTATGTAGGCAAAACTTTGTCAAAATTTTGCCTGTAAGAGGAGAAACCGGTAACTGTCCAGTTACGCAAAACAATCGGAACAATGGGGCTATAAATTACGCTTCTGCAGTTACGGGTAATACAACACTTGTAAACGAAAACATCACGATGGAGGGCGTTAATGCCGATGCATTGAATGGGGACGTTTTTTCTCATACAGGGTGGATTAACAACGAAAACTCCTTTTCTTTTTTACCCACTTGTGCCAACGGAATTTCATCTGTTAATGGATCTCAACAACCTATTGGCACAGAGAACATTAGCGAGAAGCTTAAGAAACTCGACTCTAAGTTACTTAGGCTTAAAAAACTACAGCTTGAGGCTGCTTATTTTAAACAGTGCCTTGCAGAAAATTTAATACCGAAAGGTTTACGCAACAACTTTGCACCTTCAGGGTTGCTGACAGACCATTCTTTCTATACCGAACTGAAGGCTTTGTTTCAGGAACAGGGCCTTCATTTGATGGAACTTATTGTAAAGCATTACAGTATGTATATTCAATTGCTTACAGCTGACATTAACACATTGGATAACGTGATTAAGATGGATATTGCGTTTGCACAGTACAAATACGATTATAATCGCATATTCACTAGTATCGATGCTTTCATGGTTAAGTTAAAAATAAATAAAAACAAGAAGCTTGTGAGGGACAGATTAGCCTATCAGGAAAGCAAGGCATATCCCAATCTAGAGTTACCTGTACCCGTTTGTACTAACGTTCCTGATGATGTTCCTTCTACTAGTTCTGATGAAAGACACCAATTAAATGATGACACTTTTGTCGACGAACAGGGAAACCAGTTAAATCAAGAGTTGAGACGTAGTAACAGAATTAAGGGTAATAAAAACAATAATAACAATAAAATAGGATATAAAAAATATCCTTCTTCAAATGAAGTTAATGAAGGTGTTTTTTAGGGCAACGGAACAAGAGGAAGTATGTGAACAGGAACAGGAATACTTAACACCAACTATTCCTACAGTCCCTGAATTTAGTACAGGAGGACGATATCCTGTTATAGTATCCAATAAGAAAAAAGATTTTACAATTTATAATTTCTCATCTTTTGATCTTAACTCAGATTTAGTAGAATTATTAGCCTTTGGCTATACCTTTGTCCCTAGTACTACAGGTAACATAGCCAAGGTTATTATTGATTTGAAATGTTTCACACGAAAACTAAATCTTAAAATGATCTTTAATAATGATGTAGATTATGATACAACTAGATTAAAGCTACCCAGTGTCTTTAACCCACCCCTTCAGTCAAATTTGCAACTGTTTGAATCAATGTGTGAAGTTGATGTTAGACATCTTTTCAACAATTTAAACCGTAACATTGACTCTTCTAGGTTTAATATTACTAGGGAGCAATGGGAGTGGTTAAAAAATCTCCGTTCTTTACCTGTCAGGTTGTTAAAACCTGACAAAGGAGGTGGTCTGGTGATGTTTGATGATTTTCAGTACAAGGAAAGAATGCTCCTTGTATTGGAGTCCCCAGCTTATGATATTGCCTCACTTAATGAGATCAATGTGACATACCGTCGCATTAGAGGATATTTTCGTGATCTTTTTTTAGCTGGGAAAATAGATCTGGATACATACAATTTTATAGACATCATCTCGCCAAAGACACCAGTGATGTTCGGCATACCGAAGATCCATAAGGATGTAGATAATCCCCCTATGAGGGCATTGGTTGATGGAAGGTCTTCCATGACCTACCCATGTTCTAGACTAATCGACAACATCTTGTCAAAATATTTAAAATTGCTTCCACGCATCTGTAAAGATTCGTGGTCATTTTTGACTAACATTAATAACATCCCTTTTGATTCTACTTTGAATTTTTTGACCATAGATGTTGTCAATTTATATACATCTATTCCCCACAGAGAGGCGGTAGAATGGATTGGACTACTTCTTAAAGAACTAGGGGCACCACAGCCCGAAATAGACACTGTGACAGAATTACTTGACATAGTTCTTTCCTCAAACTTCTTTATGTTTGACCAGGAATTCTACCTACAAAAACAAGGGATAGCTATGGGCAGCTTCTGTGGGAAGCATAGCTAACCTGTTTGTAGCCTTTTGGGAAAAACACTATCTTATGGCCAATTCGGATTTGATGGATTTTGTCAACTATTACACTAGATTCTTAGACGACATATTCATCTTTTTTAAAGGAGGGGAAGAGGAAGCTAAGACCTTTGTTCATACACTTAATACGACCACAGAATGCCTTAAATTTACATATAAATTTTCGAATATTGAAATTGATTATTTGGATGTTAAATTATTTAAGGATTTTGATAAAAAAGCCTTTTTGTCCACGATTTTCAGAAAACCTACATATTGTAATTCCTTCCTGCACTATACCAGCTTCCATCCTATCAAACAAAAGAGGTCCATTGTTAAGGGCCAACTTGTCAGAGCAGGAAGGATGTGTAGCACTTTGGATGATTTTCGTCAAGAATGTCTGTTCCTAAACGGGTTATTCACTAATCGTGGATACCCGTTAAGCCTTTTAGAAGAATTAACAAAAGAGGTTGATCAGAAAAGGGTAGAAGGAATTTATAAGCCTCTACTTGACCAGGTTAATAACGGTCAAAACATTGTAGGCTTTGCCCTTGATACTACAGAACCTTTGTCTATTGATAAAGGACCAGAAAGAAACTTTTCTTTGAGTTTTATCACCAGTTTTAGTTTGAATTCTCAAGCAATCTGGTCTATTATTTTAAAAAAATTGGCATTTCATAGCTAGTACTCCTTTACTACTGGATAGGTTGGGGCCCCGACCTTTTGTTATTTACAAAAGAGGCAGCAATCTTAAAGAACTGCTGCAAAGTAGGGCTTCATTGAGTTCTTTTAATAGACAAAAAGGGACGTTTAAATGTGGTTGTTGCAACTGGTGTAAACTAATAAAAACAGGAAATGCATTCACAGTTAGAAATAGAAAATATCAGATACAACATAAGATTTCTTGTGAAACAAAATCAGTCATCTATATAGCTTTGTGTAATTGCTGTTCAGCTTTCTACATAGGTAAGACTGATCGTAAGCTAAAGGAACGAATTTATCAGCATGTATATGCAATAAGAAATAATTTGTTAGAAAATGCACTAGCAAAGCATGTTAGTTCTAACCCAGGCCACAACTTTTGCTTTATGGGTATCGACCACACGAGGCCTAGTATTAGAGGTGGTCCTTTTTCCTTAATACTTGAAAATTATGAACTTGAATGGCAGTTAAAACTTGATGCATTCAGGTCTCCGGGCCTGAATGAAAACTGCAACATTTCATCAGTTCTAAAATTAAGGAGCAATTTGAGGTAATCATAAACATACTTAGTATTATTAAATACTGTATTAAAAACACCTTATTAAGTTATTAATTGATTTATATTATTAGTGATTAGTATGTTGAGATTTTATATGTATATTTTTTGATAAATTATTTCAACTTATTACACTTAATTTTACATTTCATATACAAGTATTGTTAATACTATTCATCTTTTAGGTGTAGTTGACACTGATGCTGTAAATATTAGAAAAGGTTTTATTATTTTATTATTTTGAAGTTACTTACTATACGTTGTGTTTAAAAACTGTATTAGTGTATTAGGAAATGATGTTATTTGGGTCACTTCCTGTTTTAAATTTATAAATAAGAGCGTTTTGAAACTGTTCTGTTTGCCTCTGATGAAGCTGTGACAGGAGTTACGGCGAAAACGCTTGCTTATTAACTAAAATAAAATTGCGTTAAGGAAAGTTTGCTTGGGTCGGCTTGCTGGATACAAGGTTACCTGTGGGCTGAATTCTTATGTAGGCAAAACAAATAGGAGCTTTAAAGAAAGAATGTTAGACCATATAAGGGACATACGGAACCAGGAGCAATCAAATGCTCTAGCTAATCATGTCCTGAATACAGACAGTAGCCATTGTTTTAAATTTTTAATCTTACAAAAAATAGTAAGGACAAACAGAGTTGGTGACGTAGAAAACCACACTGAAGAATTAGAACAACAATGGATCACTAAATTACAAGCAGATAGATATCCTGGTTTGAATGGCTGCATCTTATTAGTTCCTTACCTTAAGGCCAGGCGCCTTAAACAGTAAAATATGAGTTTTTTATATTTATATTTTTCATTGTACTATTATGGCTATATATGTGTGTGTGTATATGTATATATATATATATATATATATATATATATATATATATATATATATATATATATATATTAATAACCATCAGGGATGATACCCCCCCTTTTTTTTAATATTTTTAAATTTTAAATATTATTGTTTTTAAATGTTATTGTGTGTAAATACACACCTTTCTATACGATTTATGTATTTTTCTTATGGATATTGATATATGTTCTGATGTTAGTGGAGTAATATCTCTTTAAATTGTGATGTCATACTAATTGTCCTAATATTTAACCAAGCATTAGTTGTAGTGATGTGGTCTGATGAAGCAACATTAAGTTGTGAAAGCGCTTACTGTTTGTCTTCTGCAATAAAGCACAGTGACTGATTTCCAGTGTGTAACTTTGGTGCCTTGATTTACTTCAGCTATGCTTAAACCTGACCTTTGAATCATAAATTAAATGCATCTGTTTTCTATTTTTAGATGTCTGGCACATGTCAATCACTGCATGCTGCGCTGCTCAAACTTAAAAAAAATATATATAAGATTCAATATAGTGCTATCAGGCACTTGAACAGTGCAGTGGGTGTGTTACTCATCTACTGACACACTTTGTGACACACTCGCTACACTGATTCAATAATGCCTTCCTCAGCTCTTGCTCACAAACGCCCCTTCATTAATATGCATGGCATGCTATCTAGGGGGATCCACATGCATGGACATGTAACATCTGTGTAGGTGCTACACTATTCCTACATGAATGTTATTAAATCTGGGGGAATATCAAAACAGTGAAAAGAATTATAAAAGAAAATCCATAAATTCTCATGGAAAAATTGAATAGCACTGCATAAAGTAAAATTACACTATTTTGCTACCACACCAGAATGTCTCCGTAAACTAGCTAATAGATCAATGGCAATTACTGACTAAAATCAAATTAAAAACTTCCTAAACCCCCAAAACAGAGGAGAAAAATCAGCTGTAGAGGAAGTATTTAGAAACTTCTATAAATAATTAAACCAAACTAATGATTAATGAGTTGATGGAAAACTAAACTTGTGGAAAAAGGATTGAAAGATAATATAAATAAGTTAACTTGGAACAAAGTAGAATTAAAACAAAGGATATAACTATAACTGAAATTAAAGAACAGAATAAAAAAATAAAATAGATACATTCCTAGTTTGGATGGAATGATACGTGAAAATGTTAAGTTATGTTCTCAGGAAATAATTTATCAATTAAAAAGAGATTTTATTGATTCAGAGTGGATAAAAGATTCAATCATGGAGTTATTCCACAACATTTGCTATCATTAAGCAAATTTCAGCATTTCATTTCTCCTGTTCATATAAAGTTACATCTTTAATAAATGTTTATTATAATATGGTTATTTTAAAAATTACTAATAAAATGCCAAGAATATTGTAGATAGTTTAATACACAAAGACCAGACAGAATATATAAAAAATTGCTAAAAACAAATTAATATACATACAATCATAACTATTACAGATTGCTTGTACAAACAAATCCAAATTGTCAGTATTATGTTTAGATTTAGAGAAACCATTTTACACTGTCAGTTGCGCATATATGTTTAAAGCATTAGAGTCATATGTTTTCCTAAATAAATGTATTAATCTTGCAAAAAGTATACAGAATATTTCTAAAATTTGTGCTAAAATAGGCTCCTTTTTATTTTAAGTAGTACATATAAATGAAGACACTAAACAGGTTTCCCACTTTAACCATTACTATTTGCTTTGGTAATTGAACTTTTGCAAATTATAACAGACAAACGATTAAAAGAGCTGGATTTAAAATTACTGGAAAATATCAGTACACTATTCAATTATCTATAGATCATATTTTACTCAGTTTAGATATCAATTATTCTTATAAAATATATTTAATTCTATTAAACTATTTGAGCACAATATGAAAAAATATTTTATCAATGACATGACAGATGCTATTAAAAATTAAAAAGTAATTTCATGTGTAATTACTGATTGCGATCTCAGGCAGAGTAAATGGACCACTGCTGCATGTTAAAAGGAAATGGATATTATAGCATTAAGATCAAACCATAAAAATTCACTTTAAAAACACTGAATAATACTAAAATTATTACAAAATATGATTCAACTAATAACTAATATTTTCAAAGTTGTTAGTAACATACTACAAATGCGATTCAATTAATATGCACTATGCATAATTGTAAAAAGTTATGTTCATGTCAGTCATTGTTATATGCTCTAGATATCTGGAAAATTAATAAAACAATTTTAGCCTAGGTTCAGAATTTATCTCTTGATAGACAGGTGATAGAGTTTTATATAAATGAATCTTTCTTTCTTTCAATCTCTCTCTCTCTCTCTCTCTCTCTCTCTCTCACTCTCTCTCTCTCTATATATATAGGGGTGCAATGTGTTTGTGCTTTCATTATATCAAATGGTTTGTAAGGCAGAGTGTTTTGTTAAACTGCTGGTTCATTGCAGGATGCCAGCATTTGTTTTGCAGGACTGTATATTCAGTGGTGAGTTGAATTTTGTAAGTTTTCCACTGATGTCTGACCTCAGAGTTGAGACACACACACACACACACATATATATATATATATATATATATATATATATATATATATATACATACATATACTATATATTTATGTGTGTGTGTGTGTGTGTGTGTGTGTGTATATATATATATATATATATGTATATATAATTAGCAGAGGGTGTGGGGTGCATAGATTCCAACTTCGGGTCTGCAGGGGGCTTGTCCCCTGCATAAAACATTGTTTTATTTTTTGATTGGTTGAGCTTTGAGCATATGTTCAATGAAATATACACCAATTTTTCAAGTTGATGTAGATTAATATAAATAAGTATATATATATATATATATATATATATATATATATATGAGTGTGTGTGTGTGTGTGTGTGTGTGTGTGTGTGTGTGTGTGTATATATATATATATATATATATATATTA
>NC_056741.1:1002251074-1002315287 GCF_019279795.1 Protopterus annectens | reverse complement strand
GTATGTATGGTGGTTAGGGGTTTAGTGTGTGTAAGTGCGTATTGTGACTGTTATGTGTGTGTTTGAGGGACTGTAAGATGTGTGTGTGAGTTCCGTTTGTGTTTATGTTTGAGTGATCTCTGAGTTAGAATATATAAGTAGAGGGGGGTGTGGGGGAGCTTGCCCCCCTGCTTATATGTAGTTTAGATGAGTTTGTTTGATTGTGGGTGGATATTTTGTGTATGTTTATGTGTGTGCTGTATGAGTAGCATAGTTACGGTGTTTTGAATTTCGCGGTTGTGTGTTTTCAAGTTTGTGAGTTGTGATTGGGTTTTCGGCTTTGTGGTTTTGAAATACTGAATTTCGAGGTTTCAGCATTTCAAAATTACAAAATGGACCCATCTATATATATATCTATGCATATATCTGTATCTATAAATACATAGATATAGATATAGATATATATAGATAGATACACAGATAGAGGAAGGACAGAAACTGGCTTTGCAAAAATGCAGAAAGTTTCTAAGCCACACCAGCTTTATGGTGTGCAAAAAATCCAAATAATGTATTTAGAACTACAGGAAGCTACATAGGAGTACTAAAGTAAGATATCATATTTGTAAGCATGCAGAAAGATGAACTATCAAGGAAGACTAGCAGGATACTGGGAAGAGGCATCACAGTAGGAAAAAAGAAGTTACTGTCCATCAGTAAAGACAGCTGGTTAGATTTATCTGTGTATACAAAACATATTACCATAGTGTGAACAAGCTGGAGGCAGTATAGAGGAGGCAAAAATATTATGAGCTCTTCATTCTAAGACATATAAAGAGAAAAAGAAACATACAAGAACTAATAACTAATATAGAAAATCACATTAACTCTACCGTAAAATCTGTGAACAAAAAAATAGGTAGCTTATACAGAATCAAACCCTTTCTTACTCCAGCCTACCATTACCCTAGCCAGAACTCATCTGATCTCTACTTTACTTTATGCATGCCCTATTTATACCAATCTCTCAAAAAAAATCCCAATAAACTAGTTATATGCTACAATAACATTGCTAGATTTGCTACCGGATCCCCATTCAGGACACATCATTGCCTTAATCTAAGACAACTAGGTTGGCTTGAACTTCCCAATCAGATTCAACTACAACAACTTATAATAGCTCACAATACCTTGTACCAACCCACAAAAACCCCAATACTCAATAGCCTTATTACCCCTTATTATAACCTTAAACATCTATGGTCTTCTAAAAAACCTTTGATCAACACCACTAGACCCAATAACTCTGCAGGAGACTGCTTGTTCTTCAACTCAGTAGGAAAAGTATGGAATAAATTACCCTCAGACATCTTATCTCTGACTTCTCTCCCTCTATTAAAAAAAAAAATCTCAAAAAGTATCTCAATAAAAAATGGCTATACCCCTGCACTAACCTAGACTAACCCTGTTTTTCTTTCCCTGTCATCCTTCCTTCCCCCTGAACCCAATTACATCCAATAACTCAGTAGGGGACTCTCAGCTGCTCAACTTTGCACTATGATTTGGAATAAAAGACCCACTGCCTGCTTACCTTAATGTCTCTCCTTTTCCTTCATAAGAGTATCCCTGCCTCTCTTTCATAACAGTAACTATTCTACTTCCTCTATGAAAATAATCTAATCCTTAAACTCAACCTATACTATCCCTGATACCTTTCCTATCTTTCCTTCATCTCTGTTCACATTTATTATCATTTCATTTAATATGTTTTTTATAGAGGATTGTGCTAAGCACATCACACAGTAACTGATTTTCTATATTTCACGTGTGTGTAAAGAGTACTCTGTTATGAACATCACATAGCCTGTTACTTTTACTCACTTAAAAAGTAATCTCAAAAAAAAAAAAAGAAAAAAAATTTTTTCCCTGTTTCCATTACATCTGCATTTATTTTTATTGTTACACTTTATTAATCGATGTACTAATAATTTGGAGCTTTTCTCCCCGGGTCTCTACTGAAAATGGACATATATCCAGCTAGACTAGCCCGGTCAACAAATGTAAAATAAATAAATAAATAAATAAATAAATATATACAGGCTTGAAGAAAGTAGACATATATGAGATATGACTGAAACATTTAAATACCTCATAGGAATGAACAGATTCCATCTGGGTACAATTTTTTAAGAAAAAGGCACAAATGGATACAACAGATAACACAAGGTAACTGCCTCATGTACACAGACAACCCTCTCCTCCTCCCACATAACACAAATACTTGCGAGAGATGCAGCTATTTAGCCAAACTGGAGGCTGAGCTCTCTCAACTCAGGACTGGCAAGACCAGACAGGAGGAGAAGGCAACTACACACACCACAAAACCAGCCTCACATAATGCTACCACTCCACTGAATCAAACACATAAACACACAAAGACATACTCGGAGGCTCTGAGTAAAAATTTACCTAAACAGCAGAGGCTTCCAAAGCAGACACCCAAACAACTGCTACCTCAAGACACCCCACAAGCAACACATAAACCACAAAAGCAGTGTGCAAAGCAGTCACAGCCCTTAAGGCCAAATACAACACCAAACATACTTGTCATAGGTGACTCCATAGTCAGACACACTGACGTCCCACTCACCAGGCTGAACAAGGAGAGGGTCACAGTAAGCTGCCTATCGGGCACTAGAATCCGCCACATAACACAAGCACTTTCGGGTCACTCCACGGCAAGTACAAATATGACACAGTCATTGTCCATGCTGGTGTGAACGACCTGAGACGCACCTCCCTGGACTACATGAAAAGAGACATAGAGGAGCTCTCTGATTATGTAGCCCAGGCAGGTATGACCCTAACCCTGAGCAGTATCCTTCCTTCACCAAGAATGATGCCACAATATAGAGACAAGATGATCAGCTTTAACAATTGGCTTAATGTCTGGTGTCATTCAAAGGGGATCCAGTGTCTGTCTGCCTGGGATGACATGCTTGACAAGCCACGCTGCCGCAAGGGATGGCTTGCACCTGTCACCCTGGGATTCCGGATATTGGCTAAGGCTCTTGCCACCCCATAGTGCCTTTTTAGGCAAGGCTCAAATTCTAAACCTACCACCCTAGAAAACAAAAATGGGAAGAAACTGAGGGTAATGCTGCTCAATGCCAGAAGTCTAAATCTCAAAATGCACGCACTCGAGGCCCTTCTCAGTATGGAGAACATCGATGTCTGTGCTGTAACTGAAACCTGGTTCAAGGCTCCTGAGAGCACCCCGGCACTATTAGGTTTTACCTGATATCATGCGTTCCGGCCCAAAACCGGACCACACCACAAAGGAGGGGGTGTATCCATATTCATAAAGGATACCCACACCTCCAGGTTGGTGGCAACGCACGAAGCTTCGGAAACCATCCAGGTGCAAATAACCATAGGCAAAATTGCTCTACAAATTGTAGCATGCTACAGGCCACCCTCTCAAACTCAGGAACCCCACACAGCCTTCCTGAAGACACTGGAGGGTATAAATGTATCTCCAAACACCATCATATTGGGTGACTTCAACTACCCGAATATAGACTGGGAACATTACTCAAGCCCTAACTTTCTAGCCCAATGGTTCCTGGAGTTCATAAATTCAAATGCCATGGAACAGCTAGTCACTGTTCCCACGAGAGGAGAAAATATACTAGATCTCATTGTCACAAACATGGGGACAAAATGCTCCACACCGGAAGTATATCCCTCATTGGTGAGATCTGATCATAAACTAATCTCACTGGAAATCCACATCCCGCCCCACCCCAAACAAAAGACCATAGTGAAGAACTTCTCTAAAGCAAACTTCACACTACTCAAGACTGGTGTGGTATCCTTCAAAGCCCCTGAGCCAGTGGAAACCACAACCCAAGCTGCGGAAGCCCTTACAAATGCCTTCTATGAACACCTCCAGGACTGCATGGATCAGGCAATCCCAAATAAAACCAAGACTATTTCCACAAAGGGCAAACGTCCAGTCTGGTGGACCCCAGCCATTAACAAACTTTACAATAAGAGGAGAAAGCTATTACATGATAGAACAAAATCCATAAAAGGAAGTCACCCCTGATCATTATTAGTAAAAAAATACGAGCACTCATAAAATCAACTAAGGCCAATTTTGAGAGAAAAATTGCCATGGATTCAAAGGACAATCATAAGGCCTTTTTCAGCTATGTTAGGAACCTGGGTGGAAACTCCCAGATATGCTCAGAATTAGTCCAAAATGATACAAAAATCACTGAACCCACAGACATTGCCAACATACTGGCAGACAGGTTCAGTGCAAACTTCACCCCCCCCCCCTAAAGGAGAGATAACTATCCCAGCCGAGTGTAGCCTCCCGGACATCTCAAATGCGCAGGTGAAAGCTGCTCTCCCGAAAGCTAAAACACAGCATCAATGGGACCGGATGGTGTCCCCGGCTGTGTGCTACACAAGCTAAATGAGGAATTAAACCCGCACATAAGGCAGCTGTTTAATCTCAGCCTTACCACAGGATACGTGCCCAAGGAGTGGCGACGGCAACTGTGGTCCCACTCCACAAAGGCGGCGCCCACGGACCCTGGTAATTACAGCCCCATAAGCTTAACAAGTCTAGTCTGCAAAGCTATGGAGAGGATCATAATGGAGCTCATAAACAAAGATATAGGGGACTTGCAGACATTGGACCCGACCCAGTTTGGCTTTGTCAAGGGAAGATCATGCCTTTTGAACTTGGTCGACTTCTTCAAAACAGTCACCAAGGCCATTGATGAGGGAAAGGCAGTCCATACAGCCTACCTTGACCTTGCAAATGCTTTCGACACAATACCCCACTCGGGTATTGTAGAAAAACTTAACAGCTTAAATGTAAACCCATATGTCACAAGATGGGTTGCAAACTGGCTTAAGGACAGAACCCACAGGGTTAGAGTTGCTGGCGCTGTGTCAGACTCCAAGCCGGTCACAAGTGGTGTCCCACAGGGCTCGGTCCTTGGCCCCTATTGTTTGGCATCTACTTCTCAGAAGTACAGGCCAACATGGGAGGACTTTGGCTGACAAAGTTTGCAGACGACTGCAAACTGGGCGCCATAGTGGAGAGTGCATCGGACACGGATATCCTTCAGAAGGGACTCACGGAAACAGATAGCTGGTGCCAGAGCCATGGCCTGAAGTTAAACGCCAAAAAATGTATAGTCATACCCTTCGGGAAAAACAAGGTAACCCCAAGCTACCATATAGGTGGCAATCCACTAAGCACAGAAGAGGTTATCAGGGACCTGGGGACCCAGGTTGACAGTGGCCTTTCTTTTGACACTCACGTTGCTAAAGTGGTTAGAAAGACCTTCTACATTGCCCACCTGATCAAGAAGGGATTCACATCCAGATCTAGTGAGGTCATTGTTCCCTGTACTCTTCACTTATCAGACCAATGATCGAGTACAATGCCCCATTCGGGATGTATCTCACCCGACATCTGCAGCAATTGGAGAGACCCCAAAAGTTCCTCACCAAAAGGATAAAGGGACTCCAAAATATGTCATATGCTGCCAGATTGAAGAAACTCCAGCTCTATTCAGTCGCATACCGTCTGCTCAGAGGTGACAAGTGCCTGACATACAAGGCCATGTCCAACCCGGAATTAATGGACATGCTCCACCTCAAAAAATCCAAATCCACCAAAACCACTAGAGCAAGTGACTTAAACCTTAGCACGGATATAAATAGGACGTGCTGGAGGGATAGATTTATCACTCAGAGACTCCCTATGCTGTGGAATAAAATCCCGGTCCATGTGAGGCAGAGCACCTCGCTGACTCTGTTCAAGAGAAATCTAGACCTGTGGATGGGAGATCGTAGGTTTACCCCAGGAATCATCTCTGTGTCACTGCTGGACAGAGGCACAACAAACTAATGGGCACAGTATTTTTTCATATAAGGGGTGGCGTAAGCCACAAAAATTTGGGCTAGGCTTATAAATGCCTTAGGGCAGATAGCCTAGTATAAACCTATGAACCTATGAACCTATGTCTCAATGAATATTATGAGAGACTGTCCACAGAAAGCATGGGTTTGAGGACAAGAAAATGACAGTGAAAGAATCCAAGAATGTATGGGACAGCAGTGGTGAAAAGTTCCATCCTGCAATGTTATTAACCTTGCCCCAAGATTATCTTTCTCCCTATAATGTTACCTAGCTGCCATTAAGTATCTGGAAAACATTCAGAACTGTTCACTTTTTCCCATTTCCATGTGTCTCATTTCATGAATTCTCCATCACTTTTCCCTATTCAACACCTCACATTGTTTCAGAAAAGAATTTGTCTCAAACTGCATGACAGGTAAGAAAGCAATGATTAGTGTATACTGTTAGATGTCATTCACATTTTTACAGCCTGAGGCTGTGTCTCACTTAAGTCAATAAAATAGATAAGTAAGTATAGTGCAGCTGTTTCCATCTTTTCTTAAGAGTTAAATTGGAGGAGGTTTTACATGAGAACTGATACAAATTATATTGCAACACTACATTAGCAAAGTGGTTAATTTTAGTCAGTGATGTGTTCCTTTTAACAGTGTAACTGCAAAGGACAATATCAGACCTACAGGTAATTGTCTTACTAGTTCTTTGTAGAGACATCGCTTAGTCACTAATGAATGATCAGAGCTGACATTTACACCTAGCAAAGGTATAATGGGAGGTATGGGACTTTTTAAGAACTAGAGCTTTGAAAACTTAAAATTCATTTTTTACGTGTTTTGTTTTGAAGAAAATTTAACAGGTCCAGGAAAACCTTTGATCAGCTTATAGCAAGCATAGATCACAGCAAAACAAGTAAAGAAAGGCACCAATACTGCTTTCATATGACTGCATAAAAAGTGAGTGACACAATGCTATTACTATAGCTAAACTGGGAAAAAACTGCATTTATGATCTATAGTGCATGTCACATTATTGGGACTAAAACTGCATTGTAGGAAGACTAGGAAGACATGAAAAACAATATCATGTCACTATGGCAGCCTCTGTGATGGACATTTTGTAAGATTCTGATGCATTTGCAGTATATATAATATTAAGCTATGTTGAAATGTATATCTACAAGGCCAAAAAAAAGGCAATACAAACTATATTTATTTGGCATGAAAGTCTTAGTTTCTGGGAATAAGTATATTACAGAAATCTCTGAGGGCTTGTAGCCTTGGTGAGTACACTTTCAAATACTGATATATGTTCTTCTTTCACTTTATCAGGCAGGCTTCTGAGCTAACAGACCAATTACGTGCAGGTTTTATGTATGTTAGATAATCACTTACAGGTAAATACCTCATGGTTAGTGTATTGTATGTAATGTATTTTACATACATGTACTAGAGAAAGTTTTACATTTGGTAAAGACATCTAGCCTGAATTAATTTTTTTTACCAAAGAGAACACTTTTATTTTATTTTGTTTTATTTTATTTTACATTTGTTTACCAAGTGAATGAGGTGGTCTAAGGGACCCTTTTCAGTCATGACCTAGTCAAAGGTAAATATAAGCAGATAATGCCCAGTAGAAGAGCCCATAACCAAAATGACAACCAGCAGAGTGCATACTTTGGGACTATTGCATAATGTATCATCTTTCCTCGGCAGGTATTACAATCTATGTTTAATTAAATATTAAACTATCAATATTTATTTATTGATATTTGATTACCGGGAAAGTTTGATTGGGTAGAAGCCCATTTTCAGCAGAGGTCCGGGGAGAAAAGCTCCAAATTATAACAAAACATTTTAAGAATAATAATTTTACATTCTTCAAAAATAAAATATAGAAATTATGACACTCTATAATGGTTTAATTTAGATATGAAAATATTTTTGTGGCATTACATTTTTTTTCTTATTTCCTTGGCATAGAAACTAGTGAATGAAATAACAAGAACCATACCTCTCAACTTTACAGGTTTTCACAGAATGTCTAGATTTTTGCCTCATATTTTTGGTGTGTTCCCCTTAAAATCTGTCCCTTTCTGGCAAATAGCTGAGGATTGAAGTCATTAAATAATGACAAACATTTGAGTTTAAGACTCCACATTCTTCGGAAAATTAATGCTAATGCAAAACCTATTCTATCAACTTTCTAAGTTTGTAAGAACAATATTTAAAATTTGTCCCTGTTTGTCCCCCCATCATTTTAGACTTTGTCCCGATTTTGTGCTCTAAGAGGTTGAGAGGTATGGGAATGCATAGTATGCATTCAATTAATGTCAAAAAGCAAACTAGTCAGCGTTATAGGCAGCAGCAAAGTAGATAAAGATTACCATGGATCATGATTACAGATAAACTTACAACTGTCTTCAAGAAATTCACAGAGTTTTCTCAAAAAGACAGCCTATTCTGCGGTACTTCTTGCTTCTTTATGGAAACTGAGATCAGATCACTAGCCAGCTAAAATTATTTTGGAGAAGGCATTTTCTCCTTTAGTTATAGTAAAAGGGGGTCTAAGTAGCAGTACTCCTTCTTCATTACAAAGAAAGTCTGTATCTTGTTTTCCTTATAAAGATTATTTGCCAGGGTTAAGCAAAATTTATTATCAAAAAAAGTTAATTAACTAAGGTTATCCATCCTTTTGGCTGTCTGCTTATCAAATGTTGTTAGGACTGTAATAATAAAGGATGCTGGTGGCAGAAAGGTATAATATGAATATATAAGGTCATTTATGTGCCACTGTAATGCTGTATGGCTACTGCTGTGAGAAAGTGGCCTAAGGTAATGCTCTTTTTATAATATCAGCGTAATAACACTGCTATTAGGTAGATACAAAGAATTTACCTCCAGGACATACATTTTCCCTCTTTCTCTCTCTTTCAAACACACACACACACACACACACACACACACACACACACACACACACACACACACACACACACACACACACACACACACACACACACACATACAAATACTGTGCATAAAACATGTATAGTATATACTATGAAATCAATATTCGTACCTGTGCAGGTGTTCCTCCTAGTCCTGTTGAAGAGTCACCTCCACTTGCTGTACCAGTTGTCCACTGTATGATACCATAATTTAGGAAAATAAATGATTGTGCTCCATTTGAGATCAGAACTGCTTGGAATGTATTTTCCTGTTAAGTATAAACAAAGGATTATATTAGCAAGTGAATTTTATTCTGATAATACAAATAACAAAGTTATATACTTAGCAAATGTTAATCAGGCCTCCACTGAAAATGGGCTTTTACCTACTCAGACTTTATTAATAACTGTATTGCAGCAACAAATGAGCTAGTGTATTGTTTTTTTATATTAAGTTTATTTTAATTTATTCTTTTATGATTGATGCCAGGATCCACAGACATTTAGGGTATAGTGTGGCACAAAATGGTGCGGGTCATAAAAATGTAGACAGAAGGCAATGAGGTGATTCAAACACTCAAGTGAGGCAACTGCAATAGGGCAAAGCTACAGAATATGCAAGTGACCACATAATGACATGGACATGAGGTTCCCAATACAAATGAGACATAGTGATTATGAAGATAATGGCATCATACAAGGATAAGAGATTCAGTGACTTTTAAAACAAAAGTCTGGCCATCACAGCATGATCTATTCTGAGCACTAAGGATTTATCCATAGCCGACCTTAGGCACAGGCCATTTAGGCAGCCACCTAGGGCACTGGTCTCTCAGGGGTGCTTTTTCAGTATTTATTTGGTGTGGATAGACCAGGATATAGGCACCAGTTGGTGTTGTGGGAGTGCCATGGAGCCCTTTTGCCTAGGGCACCTGTTGACCTAAGGCCGTTCCTGGATTTATCTACTATGTGTTAGTGGAAGATTTAGCTAACTAGCACATTGGTGCTACATTGCCCTAGTATGCCCATTTTAACCAAGATGGTTACAGAGATGGTTGGAAAATGTAAATCCATGGTTCCAGGTGCTTACTAATGTAAGCTGAAGGGAGAGAAGTGCCTATGAGGATAGGAGGTGATTACTGTCTATGAGATTTGGCGTTGATTACTGGGAGTGCTGTCTGTCTAGTAATGGAGATAGTGCTGATCTCAACACAACTGTATACAGCTAGGAACCAGTGATCATTTGCTCCTTCTCTCACCATAAGCAAAACCAGTATCACTAAGCCCAAGATGCTTCCTGAGAAGCAATATTAACTCAGATGTTGGTTTCAGTACCCTTGTTATAGTCTTGCTTTAGCAGATACACTGGATAGTACCTACAGCAGCTGGTTGCAGCAGAAAGCCAAGTTGCACAAAGGCCATGAAAGGGTTCTGAAGAAAACTATAACCAGACCAATCGCTGAAGTCGTCCCATACACACTGCTCAGTCAGAGACCAGCAGGAATCAATACCCCTCTGTCCCTTCTCTCACCAGGAGCAAAGCAGTAGTATTAATTCCCAAGCTGGCTCCCAGGAAGCAGTTTCAGGCTTTCTGTTAAGAGGTAATCTCTGAGAAGGCCAGGAAATAATGTCTCCTTGCTCCTTCTCTCACCAGAAGCAAAACAGAAGCACTAACCCCAAGATGATTCCTGAGAAGTAGTTCCTAGGCTGTACAGTGAATGGTAGTCTATTCCCAAATGTTACAGATTTTAATCATAGGATGGAAAAATTAATTAATACTCTGAATAATGCAGTGTGCACTGAGATATTAAACAGAGACTGAATGAAGCTTTAAGAGTTTCAAGGCAGGGCCTTCCCAGTTGATATTTCAGTGCACAGTAGAATGAGCAGATATGATACTTGAAAGAGCTTCCATTGCCATAGTTACAGTAGGTGGTGGGCAGCTGTAAAGACACAGTTTAAAAGCACATCAGGAACAGGGCTGATGGGTGGAAAAAATCCATTGCAGTCATACACCAGCAGTAGTCCTCTCACAGCACTTGCAGCTAAATAACAATACAGCTAAATACCTTAGATAGGAAATCTGGATTCTCAGCTCCTCCTGTAATTAGCTAGATTTTTTACCTTTACAATAAGTGAATTGAAATTTAAGTTTTCCTAATGATTCCAGACAAAAACTTTTAAAACTCTAAGGAAGAAACTTTAGGGCAAAACAAAACCAAAAGCATCCAAACGTTAAATAAAGGAATCCTATTCAAAAATTTAATGGAATCGCACACTAGCAGAAGTCTCATATCACTTGTAATATAACATTGTTTCTACTAAAATGACTCACCATCATTATTAATTGAAATTAAAAATATGATGGTTCCTAACATCATTTTGAAGATAAAAGAAAAGGCATTTACTGCAGAAAGAGTTTGCACAATCATAGTCAAAGGCTATTAGTATTGCAGTAAGTGAGTAGTATAGCTACTGGAAAAGGGATTGAAATATGTATTTAATTTATATTATGATCTGTAAACTGCCATCAAGTGCAAAACCACATTTTTCCAACAACAAACAATACATTATTAACAAGGTCAACAGTCAGTGTTTTTCAGTTTTACATAACACAGTAATTTAGGACAGAAAGTATACAATTAAGAATAATGGATTTCATCTTTTTGCAGAAATATATATTTCACTTTATTTATTTTTGTTGCTGTTTTTTGTAGTGGAGACTGTTACCATCATCCTAGAGAGTAGGGGGGGATCCTGGTTTTAGTCACTCACCCCACTGCGCATGCCAGTAAGCCATCCCAGGGATTGGCATACAATGAGTGTCAGTAAGGGTGTGCTGATTGCTTAGGTAAGAGACGTGACAGCTCCATTCTGCACTGCCATCCCCAAAGTTAGGATTTTATTGTGGTTTCTGCTTGCATCCAGTGACTGTACCAGGACTTGTACCTTATCCGCAAATATATGTATAATACAGACACACACACACACACACACACACACACACACACACACACATCTATATATATATATATATATATATATATATATATATATATATACACACACACACACACACACACACACACACACACACACACACACACACACACACACATTTTGATAAAGATAGAGATGCAGATATATCAAATAAAAAACACAATGGGGCAGAGTAAACTGTGGATTATTTTTGAAACAATAAAACCTAGTAAGTTCTTTCACCCTCCATCATAACACAAGACTTCATCAGATAGCATAAAATACACACTACAACAATTATTCATGAAATGATGCATTGTTTAAAATACAAATTCCTTTTTTGAAAAGAAAAACACTTCTAGTTGTTTCAGTCTCCTTGTCTTTAAAATAGGTTTAACGGTAAAACAGGTAACTGGAATTGCTGAAAAATATATTATCATCAAAAACAAAGTCAAAGAAAACTTTATTGTCATGCAGAACTACACAGCAGTGTAGCTGAATGAAATTACAATGCTTTTTTCTCAGTACAGGAAACAGTTGCACATATAGACAGAGAAAAATTAATAAAATATCACAGTAGAAATTTAATAAGTAGCAATTAGTAAGTAAAGTAGGACAGCAGTGACCCACACCCATCCCAGAACAGGAGACAAGGAAGAGAAGGAAGACAAGGAACAAAGAACATCTAACATTAATTACAAATTTCCCAGTCTTGAATTTAATTTCATCTTTTTCAGAACAAACAAGGAAAATTATACACGCTTAACACATTTCTCCAAATGCCTATTGTAAATCTGTTGAAATTTGTAAGGCCCAAATTGCCCAGACTTTTGGAATTCAAGTTTATGGAAAGACTGATAGATGGATAATATGCTTTGGTGTGATTTTTTTTTTTGTCAGGAAAGAGAAAAAGTGAAGAATAATCCATCTAAAGGTAAGTCATACTTCTATAAGATTATAAGAATTTAATTTGTCCCCCCTGAAATGACATACTGGAATTGCAAGACAAAAATAAATACAGAATTTTCTGAGAAAAGCAAGAAACTGTCCTTAAAATCTGCAGGAAAATCAACATCGTTTCTACACTGGAAGATTTATACATGGACATTTTTACACAGAGTTTTTCTAACACCCCACAAAAACTGCTGTTTAAATCAGAAAAAAAAAATAAAATAAAATGCTGGAGATGCAGTGAAGCCCTTGATGCAAATTGGGTTCATATGGTCACAGAATGCAACATAGTGTCATCTTTCTGGACTGAGTTTAACATTTGCCAAGTATTGTGGTCAGATAACTGTACTATTACAGATTCCTTGATTTTGTACAATGCCCCAATCCCAGATGTTATTCCAGTATTGCAAATACCTCTTCTTTGATCTCTCCTAGCTATTGGTAACGCAAAATTACTCTCTCTTTTACTAGTGAATTTATCTGTCTAGCCAAATGTGTTTGTAAAAATGAATTATCGACCATAAAAGTGAGAACTAGAAATTTAACTCATCACTACATAGCCTGGCAAAAATTTAATGATCTATTATAAAGATACTAATGGTTTTGTGTATATTTCTTGTTATGGACTTTTGTATATAGTTTTGTTTTATTTTGTTTCAAATTGTTGGAATATGTAAAATCAAATAAAAACGTTTTTTAAAAAGAAAGGCTTACTTAAACATTGCTGTTTGCTTTCTGTTAATAGGCATATGGTTTAATATGGGTAATTTGTATGCGAGTATGTGTATAATACAGTGCATGTGCTATGGTTTTAAGAGAGCCAACTTGTATGCAGTTTGTGTTACTTGATGAGCACTAAAGGCGAGACTGGGTTAGAAAGGGTTAAGTAATATATGTAGAAATGCAGGTAATCCAGTCCTTTAAATTCATAGTGATGCAGGGGCAGTAAGGAAATGTAAGTGAGTGAAATTAAGTGCCATATCCAAATGCATAGCATTAATTTATCAGATGACACTGATATATGCCTACAGTGATTTTAGAACAGCAGGTCAAAGCAGTGAATGACTTCAAACAAGTGTCCTTTTCAAGACAAACAAAATCAATTCTGTTTTCCTGTCACAGTGGCTTGTTGTCTCTTGGATTAGCATGGTTGTCATGCTTTAGAAAATGTGCCACTTGTACAACCTCTTTAAAAGGAAAATCTGTGCATCTATGTAGATACAGTACGTTCGGGTCAAAACATTTATGGACGTGCATACTGTTTTTAATATCTCACTTCTGTCATGAGTTAATAGGGTAGATCATTACTAAGAAAAGACTAGCTCCCTCAAGTACTGAAAAACCTTTGCTGAGAAGTTAATAGGAATCTAGTATACATTTTTAGACATCTACAAATCATATCTCTATCCTGGGGTAGAAGCCAGACATCAGCAGCTGCTAAATGATTACATAAAATCCTGAGAAAAAGACTGCCTGCAACAAAATCATTGTAAGACTTAAATAATACATCCTTTGAGATACACAGTAAAGCAACCAAAGGGCAAAGGCTAATCAGACTTCATGGGAAGAGGCTGGAAGTAGGATCAAACACTTTATCCACAAGGTTCAGGGAGAAATATTAAAATGCTGTGATTGTGAGAGTGAATATTTTAGAAAACTGAATAATAAATGGTCAGGTAGATTAATTACTTTTTGGACACACTCTTGAGCTCCATAGGTGGCAGGTGTGGCAAGGGACCACATAAAGTTCAGGACTGGAACTTCTAAATTCCTATATTACTTAGATCTAGGAATATAAGATGCCCAGCTCTTAAGGGTCTGTATAATACAAGGTTTATGAAGACTCTATGAATTTCTTTAATGTTGGTAGTAGGGAAGAGCTACAGACACAATCCAAGTCAGAGCTTTCAAACTCCCCTATGTTTGAGGTTAAGGAGCATACCTTCCCAGCTGTTTGGGGACAGGACTCTGCAGCATAAGGGAATTTGTGGAAATGTTCTGAAATCTTCAGGAGATGGGTCTATGGAGAAGCCACAAAATGTAGAATAGGCACTTCCAAATTTCCTTGCTGTTTTAGTAAACACTTTCCTCAGTGGGCTATACAGTATTATAAAGGAAATAATGTTATGTATGTTGTTCAGGTATGTGAATAAAGAAATGTTGATGATGTTGGTCTAAAATAAGAATTTGAATATGTATGTATGTATGTGTGCTATACAGTCAAGTGTAATGCTTTATTTTTAATACTGATGGGATTAGATTGAAAGGTTATTCTGACAATCACAAATGTACAGAAGTATAAAATGTTGAGTTTTTGAAATGTGTATTTTATACCTTTGAAGGTTTGAAATGAACATGTAATATTGTACTAAAGTTTCAAGATCAGAGACTAAGTATAATGACTTATAAGACAGATAAGTGAATTAGATAAAACACAAGCTATGTTTTTTGTATTTTTCCATGAGAAACAAAACTAAGCAAAAATATTGTTAAGTTGACATTTATATATATACAAACACACACACACACACACACACACACACACACACACACACACACACACACACACACACACACACACACACACACACATATATATATATTTAATATTTGTTGACTGGGAAAGTCTGACTAGGAGAGAGCCTATTTTCAGTGGAAGCCCTTTGAGAAACACTCCAGATGCACGTCATTGGAATGTGGGAGGAAACTGGGGTATTCGGAAGAGACTCTTGCAAATGCAGGGAGAACATGCACACTCTGCACAGAAGGCATCCCAGCCAAGAATGAAACCAGAAAACCTCTTGATGAGAGGTGGCAACATTAACCACTGCACCTTCTGTATGTGTATATATATATATATATATATATATATATATATATATATATATATATATATATTTTTTTTTCTGGATCCACTTTCTAATCACGAAATACTGAACTACCAAATTTCAATATCTTGAGATGAGAAAGTCGAAAGACCATTACAACAAAATACTAAAAAAAACGAATATCACAATACTGAAATTTCATAATGCCAAATTTTCAGTGTACAACATCAAAATTTCTTACTTTCATGTGGCTGTCTTTCACTATGGTTTATGTAATTTTCGACAACATGATCAACAATTGTATTGCCATCATCTCTGCGCAGCCAATAAACTAGTTCTGTTGGCAATTTATTTGTAATGAATGGGTTGTAAACAAGTTAGTCTTCAAATAACGCACCCAGTATTGATTTTTAAAGACCAAATCAACACTAATGTGAGGGAACACACAGAAAAATGGGTGTGTTGTACAAAATTAAACCTTTTCTGACACCAAAAAACTAGCAGGCAGTAGATCAAGCTATACTCATACCAAAACTCTTGTGTTGCACACCAGATATGGAGAATATGAATAAATGCTTGTAAGACAAATTGAAATGCACCTAATGTAGAGCTTCAGTACATATAGGCTGTCTTCTTGTATAAATATACCACTGGAATACTCTGAAATGAATCAGGGTCTGACATTAAAAATGCAGTCCTATATAAACACATGGTATACTTTCAAAAACTTTTGCTAGATCTGTCTACACTGATAGCTTAGATACAAATCTAAGAGAGAACTCATATTTTCCATTTAGAAGTTACTAAACATCCCTAAAGCTAAATGAGTGACTCATGATTTGTTGAGATGCTCTTAATCTTGTTTCTTATTCAGTGAAGAAATAACTGAGAACCACAATCCTGTAAAACTCCAATACAAGCTGTACCATGGGTTCTTCTGGAAAGGCGGTGGGTAAGTCCACATTTCCTATATGTAGTATTGTGGAGGTGTGAATGCCTAAGTCTAAGTTGTGGTTTGTAGAGGTTTTATTTGCAGAACAGTGATCTTAAAAAGAGTCACTTGACAGTATATGTAACAACTGCACAAACATATTCTTGCAATATCATATTTGTTCATATAATTTGAACCTACATGCAGATGTCTACATATGGTAACACACAGATAGACACACACACACGTACACACACTTACACTTGCACATACACACATAAACATAAATATATATATTCTGGTGTAAAGTGTCTTGACGTTACAGTTCTCATTATCTAGAAGACATAGATGGATTGTGGAGAAAGGCAAATGCACAAAGTAGTTTTATTTTTCAAGATGTAAATCTGATTTGCTGGTTCTTTAGCATTGCTTTGGTCTTTTCGTAAAATATATAGCAAACTGTAAAGATACACCATGGAATTGCTCCTCACACATTATGTGACAGAGGCAGTATACATGTTCATTTTTAATTTAATGAAGGTGGAAATAAATTGCCTTATCTTCTTACCTTTTTTGATGATGAGCCATAATAGGCTACTCTGTCCCATGTTGCCACAAACACCCCGTTAGCAGTAAAGTGCAGATCTGGGAAGTATCTGTTTACATCTGTTGTAGCCCTTTGAAGAAGTGCAGGATCTGAGCTTTCTCTGTAGTACACATCACCATACAATCGATTGTTAACATCTGCCCAGAATGGGGCAATAAAGGCTCGCCCATCTGCCAGAGGAAATGCATTAGGAGTAAACTGTGACACCGATACATTAAAGGAAATAAGTCCATTGTTGTTCACCTGATAAAATAAGAAAGTAATGATCTTGGTTTAGATAGTAAAATAATATTTACATTTATAGTAACTACTATGGTTGTTTGACAGTCTAAATGACAAAGAAATTTGTCATGCTGACAACTGTTACTTAGTTTAAGAAAGTCATTGAAGACTTAAGAAAATAATAATTACAATCTGATACATTTAACTCGTAATATAAACCTTTATCACATTTGAAATTAACCTAAATGTTATGTACTTTCTTTTCCAGTCATTCATTCCAGTTTCAAAAGAAACTGTGCAGGCAGGCAATGTTACGGACAAGAACATGATGTCTAGCAGACTCCAGAAAAGAATGGATGGACTAGTAACAATAAAAAGCACACCGGTGTTACCCAGATAAAATCTCCAAACTTTTATTAAAGATACAAACTTCACTAACTAAGCGCTTTCACCCTGGTAGGGCATCTTCAGAGTCAGTCTATACATTCAGTGATAATCTTTATATACTTATGATGTCTAGCAGGCTTGCTCAACAGTACCACGTATACTGAATATGGAAATCATAGGTTTCAGTGCCATGTATACTGAATAAGGAAATCATAGGTTTCAGTGGCACAGCATACAGAACACCCCTTTTATCCTCTGTTGCAGTATTATACCTGCTCTGTACAGACTTGGATCTTTCATGTGTGTAGTATATCTCATCATCTTTAGAGACATATGATCTCTGAACTTTTTGTGAGTAAAGAAAATCTACAGTGGCTTTACCAAAGACATACCAATTTTAGCAATGAAACTACACTGGTCTAGTTATCATCTGCAAGGATAGCAAGAATAATGGAAAAGGAAGAGATCATCTCAGTGTGTTTGTGAGACAGAGCCAGGGAGAGAGGGAGAGATGAGCAGAACAAAAGCAAATGATTAAGCAAATTGCATTATATGTCATCAGCGAGGGTAGATAGAACATAAGTAAAGGAAAAAGAGGAAATTGATTAAAGCAAAGAGAAAACAGAAGGAGTGAACTTTGCCAGGGATAGTCTGCACCTGTTCCCTCCAGGAATTCAAATATTTGCAAAAAAATGTTATACCCATACGTCCATTGTTAGGTACTGACAGCCAAATAAACCTTCTAATATTACTATAGCAGACCTTGAAAATCTGAAAGCACAATGCTAGAAGTCTGAACAGGAAACTCCACTCCCTGCAGGCTCTCCTCGTCTTGGAGAAAGTAGATGTCTGTGCAGTCACTGAGACATACTTTAAAGCTGTTGAGAGCACCTGGCAGTGCAGAGCTACAATGTCTTCCACACATTTAAGTCAGCTAACACACATGAACACACTTCAAGACTGATCCACCAGCATGATATGTGTGAGCCTATCCACTTCCACTTAAGGTCTCTTAACATATCCTTGCAAGCTATAGATCCCACTCAATGACCCATGAAAACCACAGCACTAGTGGCACTTGACTCAATGCCCATCCAACCCAAGACCATACTCATGGGCAACTTCAATTCCTCCCATATCCTTGCAAGCTATAGATCCCACTCAATGACCCATGAAAACCACAGCACTAGTGGCACTTGACTCAATGTCCATCCAACCCAAGACCATACTCATGGGCAACTTCAATTCCTCCCATTATAAACTGAAAATCATACACAACCCCTGTGGGCAGCAGCACTGACTGTAGATGGCACCATATAGGGGGATGATTTGTATAGACCACCCACTTTGGGCATCTACTGTGGTGCGCAGTAACCTCAAGATAGGAGAACATAAACCACCGACTGCATTATCAAGCCAATTGACAGTGTAAAAATATGGCCTTAGGTGATTTGGTCGTGATAAGTGGGTTGAGGCCCAGCCTACTCTGACCTATGCCAGGGGCCCATGCGAATGGTGACAGTGGTGTAAATACCCCTATTGGCCAGTGTGTGCCTGCCATAAAGGCCAGCAGCACTGGGTCAATATACTACAGGTCAGATGATGTCCAGTTGCCCATCTTGGGTTACCTGGGTTAGCTCTACTGAGAAAAGGTTGAATGTAAAACCAATCAACCTGCCAAACATGAACTAAGAATTGCCACAGAGTGTAGGTTCACTGACAAAATGAGTCTTAGAAGTGTATGGCATGATGGTTACGAGGAGGCTGGACATCCTGTGTATCCAGGAGACAAGGTGGAGGAACAGTTCAGTAAAGTCACTTGGTTTGGAATCTGGTATCTATTACTCAGGAGGTGGGCAGGCTAGAAATGGTGTGGGAATTGTGGTGAGGGAGAGGCTTCAGACACAGTGAGGGATTTCATCGGAATTAGTGACAGACTCATGGCAATCAGACTGAAGTCTAATAATGGGGCAGTATTTATAATCTCAGCCTGTGACCCACAGCAGGGTAGTGTTAGTGAGGAAAAAAGTACATTTCAACAACAGTTGTAGGACCTACTAAATAAAGGGGCAACAGGAACTGGTGTTGATAATGGGCAATCTGAATGTACATATGGAGACACACAGAACAGGATATCAGGACTACCTTGGTGTGTATGATTGGGGTAAAAGGAATAAATTAATGGTCAACATACAACTCAGGTGGACTTCCTCCTAATAAAGAATGGGCACTGAGACACTGGGGTAGAATCAGCAATTACAAAGTCATCACCAGTGAAACAGTCGGCCCACAGCATAAATCACGGTTGCCACAATCAGCTACAAGTAGTGGTCAGAGAAGGCTGTAAGATCAACAGAGACCAGGCTAAAGACCTGGAAGTTGACTGGAGATAAAACACAACAGTTCAAGGAATTACTCAGGGCTCTGGCACCTTAAGAAGATTAGGAAATAGGTGGAGTTGAAAAAGAATGATAATGTCTCAAAACAGCACATGTGAGGACTACAGAACAGATATGTGGTCGTGAGGTATGGAAATATGGCACACAAGGAAAGCTGATTGCAGAATGTAGAAGTCCAAGAAATCATCAAATGAAAGAAGGAGTGCAGCAAAAAGTGAGAGATAGAAAAGACAGACCATGCTAGAAAGGAATACTGGTTGGCTAACAAAAATGCTAAGAGAGGAGTTGCAGTAGCAAAGACCATAGGTTCATAGGTTCATAGGTTCATAGATTAGTACTAAGCTAACTGCCCTTGAGAGCCATTTTAAAGCTATAGCCAATTCTCTAGAGACTGAACCCCTGCCCTGCACCTTTGCAAGGCAAACACCTTAACCATTAGGCCACCCTCCCAACCAAAGCATCAAAGGCACTTTACTAACTTCTGGAAAGTGACTCAGTGAATGACACAGAGAAACTCTTATCAGATTCCAAGTCAAAGACAGAAAGATAAAGAAGATAGTCAGACACACTTCAAAAGGGATACCAGAAACAACCTGCTCACCAGTCCAGAGGACACCAAAGGCAGATGAAAGGAGTACATCCAGCAGCTTCTACATAAGAAATATTCTACAAATGCTGTACTGCTCCAGACACAGCCTACAGTGAGAGACAAGGAGGAGCCCACTCTAGAAGAAGTAAGAGCAGCACTAAGGAAAATGTAGTCATGGAAAGCAGTAAGGTCAGATAATGTTCACAGCAGATATGATGAAGATGTGGGTGAGATGGGGGAGACATGACTTCTGAGGGTACTAATAGCAGTATAGACAGAAAGACATATCCCAGATAACTGGAGAATAAGCATACTAGTGTCCTTGTTCAAGAACAAAGGAGACTTTCACAACTGTGGGCAGTATGGAGGCATAAAACTCTTTTATCACACTGCATGAACAGATGAATACTCAGAGTAGTAGAAAGTAAGATGGGAAATGAGCAGTTTGGATTCAGATCAGGATGCAGCACAACCAACCTGATGTTTGCAGTGAGACAGATACTTGAGATGATGCTAGATATGAGGAAGGAGTCCAATTGGGTATTCCTAGACTTGTAGAAAGCATATGACAATGTCCCAAGAAAGCTGATTTAGGCAGTCCTGATGTGGTTCGAAGTCCCAGCTACATTACTAGAATTAGTGCAAGCTATGTACAGGGAACAATTGCTCCAAGTGTGACCATTGTTTGGTCTTGCAGAGTGGTTCCCAGTGTGATTGAGTGTGCATCAGAGTCCAGCTCTGAGCCACTGCTGTTCATACTGGTGACAGGCTTCATTAGCAAACAGGTCAGAGGAGACCTATCAACAAAGTTGCTGTATACAGATGATATGGTATTACAGGCAGACTCTGAGCAAGAACTTTAGTAAAAGGTAGGGGAATGGAATTAAGGCACATGGGATGAAAGTAAGCAAAGGTAAGACAGTCATAATAGTAACAAATGGGGGAAATCAGATGAAGCTGAAAAGTGAAGTAGAAGAGAAAAATAGTGGAACAGGATAACAGCTTCAAGTATCTGGGAGGGTTAGTTGAGGAGAATGGAAATTTCAAATGAAGAGATTCAAACTAAAATCACAGAGGTTGCAGCCAGCTGGCACAGAGTGTCAAGGGTAGTGCATGACAAAAGAATGCCAAAGAAGCTGACAAGTAAGGTGTACAAAACAGTGATACAACCAGTACTACTGCATGGTACAGAAGCCTGGGCAGTAAAGGCAGAGCAATTGATGAAGCTTGAGGTGATGGAGAATAAAGTGCCTTGAGAGTGGTGGTAGGATGGACACTGTGGGACAGATGAAGGAATAAGGACTTAAGATCAGAACCCAGAGTAGCTCCATTTACAGGAAAGGTCAAAGCTAACAGATTATGGTGGTTTGGGCACATGTGCAGAATAGCTGAAGTCAATCGGGTGAAGAAGATCTGGGACATGCAGGAAGAAGGCAAGAGAAAATGAGGGCATTCAGCAATGAGGCGGATGGATTGCGTGAGAGAAGACCTGTAACATTCAGGCATGAGTGCCAAAGAGGGTATGAGATTGGCATTGAATAAGGAGAGATGGTGACAAGTGACATAACACCCAGACCTCATGTAGAAAATATGAAAAAGGGGGTTATGGTGATGATGATGCACAACCTCTAGGATACAAGCTGAGATTTCAAGACTATGTAAATACCAGTACCCTGGAACAACTAGTTTTTACCCTTTTTCTGAGCTCAAATATCCTCAACCTGGTCCTCACAATCATGGGAGAATGCTGCCTCCCTCCCTCTGATGTCTTCACTAGTCAGGTCAGACCATAAAGCTGACATTTTGAAGTAAATGTAAAACAGGGACACATGCTAACCATAGAACTATTTTGAATTATCTAAGACAAGCTTCCTACTACTATGTGATATCCTTACTACATTTTAGGCTCCTGTAACCCTGTGAATACTGCTTATGCAGAAATGTTCATAGAAGCCCTGTATAACCATATCAACACCTGTAGAGAAATTACTGTATCAACCCAAAATAAGCACATGACCTGCACAAAAAACAAGCCATCTTAGTGGAATTCCATCATAAACAGGCTGTATAATGGAAGGAAGAAACTTGTAGCAAAAAATAGGAGTGAAAATATCCTGTAAACACAAAGCTCCCTCATCAGTCTAAACATCAACTCCAGGGAAGACTGCAATGGCTAGACTTCTGCATTGGACCCAAGAAATTGCCATCCCATTAGCCTGACCATCCAGTTATACAAAGCTGTGGAGAAGATTAATCATGGATATCATAAATGACATAGGTAACTTACAAATACCAGACTCATGGTCAGTTTAGGTGTGTCAATGGCAAGTCTTGCCTATTCAACCTAGCTGACTTCCTTGAGAAGGACACCAATGTGATGGCTGAGGACAAATCAGTACATACTGCTTACTCTGACCAAGCCAGTGCATTTGATAAAATACTTCACACTGGCATTGTTAACAAGATCAATAAATTAGGTATGAACCCATAGGTCACAAGCTTGATAGCCAGCTGGCTCACTGACAGGACCCAAGAAGATAGACTATGTGAGTCTACCTCCACAAAAATACGATTTAGTAATGATATCCCCCAGGGCTCACTGCTAGGGCCACTACTGCTTGACTTGTACTTCTTCTAAGCCAAGGCTAATGTTAAGAGCCTCTGGTTGGCCAAGTTTGCAGATGATTGCAAATTTGGAGCAGTTTTTGATTTCCCCAAGATACTAATATCCTCCAAGAGGGCCTAATACAGACAAATAACTGGTGCCAGAGCCAAGGTCTAATACCCGGTGCCAAGAAGTGTATCACAGTTTCTTTCAGTAAGACAGTCACCCCTGCGAATTACCCTATTGATAATGCACCCCTGAAATTATACCCTGTAGTAAGGGACTTAAGAATACATGTAGTCAAAGATTTGGCATTTGACCAACATGTTTCTACTCTGGTAAGAAAGTCATTCTACATTGCACAACTTATATGTAATGGTATGGCATGGGTCCAATCAAGTCACCCTCCCATTGTAGTCTGCCCTCATAAGACCTATTAATGAGGGCAGTGCCCCCTTTGGTAAGTATCTTACCAGGCATATGCAACAATTGGAACATCCACAGAGATTTCTCACAAAAAGAATACATGCGGTAAAAAACAGACCAGCTCATATCATTGTCTCTATATTCAGTCTCCTACAGGCTACTGAGAGGTGCCTTATGCTCTAGCCTACAATGCTTTCTCTGATCCAGCACTAATGGATGTGTTGGACATCTGTAAAACACATAGCATCAGAAACACCTGATCTACAGACCTAAATCTTGTCAGCAACATAAATAAGACATGTTAGAGAGAGAGAGAGAGGTATGTGTCTCAAAGGATCTCCCTTTTTGGAAGATGTTTGCCATCTATGTGAAGCAGGGTTCCTCCATGCATTTATTTAAGTAGAACCTGGGTCACTGAATGGGGAACTGCAAATTTACCCTTAGTCTGCCACCCATGTCACTGGGAAGCTAGTAAATGTTCGACATTCAAAGAATGTACACCCTCTCACACAACATTTGGGAACCGTTACCTATCAATTTCATTTTTGGGAGCTTGGCTAGGCTTAAGATGGCCCCTTGGGTCATTAGCCTTGTATTCTACTATGATAGTTGAATGTGTCAACACATTCATTTCACACTGAGTCATTTTAGCAATGTACAGCTGCAAACAAATGGAGCTGTCAGATTCAGAATTTTTGAATAATGACTCTCAAATCTCCCAATATGTCTCACAGTCAGCAGCATCTTCAGACATATTCTTGTGGATGGGCTTGTTTCCTCAAATTTTCCATTTAATATCATGAATAGATTTAGCTACTTCCTAAAGAAGACAATTTAAAAACAGTTACTGAGATCCCTGTTCCTGCACAGTAGGAAAGTCAGTGTCTGCCTCCACTGTCTCTTATGGCGATCACAGAGAAGTTACATCTCCTATTATGTAATGATCGAGAACGAAAACAGCCCACTGGCATGATTTGACATTACTTTGAGCCCATGCTCCACATATGCTACATCATCCCGCTACCATTTCTTCTCAGTAACTTTGCATGGTAGGGGAGCCAGTATACTGAATGAGCATTAGCATACTGAATGAATATTTGTATAATGAATGTACATTAGTTTACTGAATGAGCATTAGTATACTGAATAAGAATTCAGTATACTGAATGAGTATTAGTATACTGAATGTGCATTAGTATACTAAATGAACATTAGTATACTGAATGTGCATTAGTATACTGAATGAGCATTAGTATAATGAATGAGCATTCAGTATACTGAATGAGCATTAATACACTGAATGTGCATTAGTACACTAAACGAGCATTAGTATACTGAATGAACATTCGTATACTGAATGTGTGTTAGTATACTGAATGAGCATTAGTTGACCGATCGAACATCTCTCACCCATTTAGCTTTTAATTAGTCAGGCTTCATCAGAAAATGGAGACTCGTTCATTTATTACTTAGAAGAAAATATTGAATTTATAACTATATACTGATCAAAAATTAATCTACAATGGGGACAGCAGCAGAGAATCTTAGAATGATGGGAATGGGTTTGAACATCTAATGATAGAGTGGATTCTTCATAGAACTGTATTATGTCTCCTCATCCATTTCTGTCTGTCCAGTCATTTATTGAAGGGTGAAGTAGTAGTCATTTAATCTACTGCTGGTCATTGGCCTCATCCAACTTTCCTTAAAAGACATCTTTAGCAAATAATCCAGTTGTCCTTGGCCGGCAGTTAAATCATGTTTCAGCCATGATTTGAATAAAGTGACTTTACCTCTTGCTTAGAATGTGTCAAATGTGGTATTTAGTGAAAATGAAACAGATCATACAATATCAGTATTGCAAAGATGAAGGATTCATAACCAAACTGCCCATTGTGATTTATTGTTCAATTTACCTGCTGAAATATTCCTCTCCCTCTAAAGGTGCACTTATTGCTAGCATCAGATCCAAAGTTGTATGAGCATGCCTTTAGTCTGTCATCACCATCTTTCACAACTGAAAAGACCAGATACTGCCTTTCTTGTTTAGGTACCATGCCACTGTACACTTGTCTGATGATAGTACTTAGAGAATTCCCAGCTCAGATGCCTGTGGAAGGTCTTCATTGTGAAATATATATCTACCAACTTCTCATGTTGATATGAGTATGTTGAATATGTTATTCTGTGTGCTATCATATACCCCTAGATAAGCTCTGAAATCTATGTCAGATAAAGCTACTGTTAATATTTAATCTGGTGTTGGACTACTAAAAAGTATGTCCACATTGTTCTGCACTGTCATTATACTTGTATTAAATCTCCTTGACCAGAGTAGGAATCAGATGATGAGGTTTCACAAGGGTTTCCTCTAGTGATCAAGGTGGTTTCTGAAATACTACGTTTTCTAAGATGGCTTTTCAGATTCCAGATGACATGAATGCTTGCTGATGTATGGCTGAGAACACTTTACATCTCCTTGTCTTACAAAGGTTCCTCTGTAGGGTTCAATGAGAACTAATAGGGCAGAAGGTGGTTGTCTCTCCTCTCTTGATATCCAGACCACTTTTTGTTGATAACTGTGCTTTGATAATAAGAACCATCTGCAGTAGTACTGGAGTTTTAAACAGGATTCTGCTTGATTCTGAGGACATTTACAGATTCTGCATAGCAAAGCTAAAGCAGTTTGTGAAGCCTGATGAGATACCCCCCTACTGAGTGTCTCTCTGTACCACTGTTCAAAAGCAATCATAAGTATATAGATTTTATAGGGCTAATCAAGGGTAACTAAGATGTGTTGTTCTCTCACTTGAGCTGCTTGTCTGATGGGCTTACCCCACCTCTCCTTCAGTTCAAGAGTATCTGTTATAAAAATGTTAATTCTACCACTAATCTTCCTTACTTTAAGACACACACTCATTTATCCTAGTGATGGGAGGATTAACAAATTGTAAACTTGGGTAATGGAGGACACTTGATATGAAGACTATGATGACCAAGACTAAGCTATCTAGTAGCCTTCTACCTGTGGGAGGTATAGCAATTTGTAAATTTTAGAAGATTTGCTTTCTCTTGAAACACAAGTTAATTATTCAGAGGCCATAGTATGGGGCATGCCATGAGTAGAGGCAAATGGAAAACATTTTTAAACAAACTTCTTTAAAGCCATTATTAAAGACAGGTTTGTTATTTACATTTTGATAAAACATTACTCCATTTTATAATATACTGTGTTTCCAAAAATCTTAATCAAAAATCTTAAAACATCATTCAGCTTGATCTAATTGTCCTATGCTTTACTATAATAATATAATTCTGGACTTCTCAGGGCATACATCTAACCATTTTTATTACATTTAATATGGAAAGAAATCATATAGCAATCATATATAAGTTCCTTGTTCTCACTTCAATACTGTCCTTATTTGTAGTGAAGACCGGCTATATGATTTAGCCAATCAAAATCTCTTTGCAACCACCCCAACCTCACTACCTATAATTATAATTATATGCCTCACCCACTTAATGCCCATTTACACCATTTTCATAGCAAATTACTATAATCTCCTTTGTTCTTATTGCTATTCTATATCCTTTATATCTGACAGTTCATCAGCAAACAGGCATCCATGGCTGTCATTGTCCTTTGACAATGTTATTTGGATACATCCCCTTGCTGATCCTGCCTTTTAAATATAACCATTCTCAGCCTTCTTGTTTTGTTTATCTAATATGACACAATTTAAACCTGTGTTTAAATCTATTATATTAATTTGTCCTTTAATAATTTAGGTTTCAGCATGGACAGCAACATTGTAATTATATGTTATATCTTCTAAATTCACATCATTATTTCATGTTAAGTCAAGCATTATTTTATATTTCCTACCAGTCTGTGTGATGCCCTAAGTTCAAACAAAATGTCACCTCAGCCAACTATCACGATAGAGACAATATGAAAACCTAATATCTTTTTGCAGTCATACATATTTCTTGAACGCATCCATCAGCAATATGTTTGTAAAGGAAAAAGCATAACTGGTATGAGTGGTAATCTCAATTCACTGTACATCCCCTTTCTAAGTGCAACCAAGTCCCTTGGTTATGTACATGAATTTCATCTGGGATACATAGTTTACCAGTCTACAGTATGTCCCAGCTTCAACAAAAACATCACCTTAGTCACCTATCAGAGTAAAGAACAGTGAATATAGAAAAGCAAAAATCATTTCTTTAGTCATATGTGTTCTCAAATAAATCCAACATCAGTATCTTTTTTATATGGATGAGATGTTAAACCAAGGTTCCATCTACTTGTGTTGGACGTAATGCAGGTGGATGTAAAAGGTCCCACAGCACTTATTCAAAACAGTAGGGGTCCTTTATTTATATACAAAATTATTTACATATTTACACATACTGTATTTACATATGTGCAGATATACAAATCAGTTTACACATATTCATACTTTCCTTTACAATCATACTAAATGTTCATCCCTATTAGACCCCCACTCTTTTTTAACATAAAATAACTTTTCATATATTCTTTTAACATATTCTCTATTTATATTCTTATAATATTCGTATTTAATCATCCATGATAATTTTACCCACTTCTTTTATATCTTCGAAAAGTCTGCTTTACATAGTTTTCCCATAACTTTTTTAGTATTTTACATTTCAAGAACACGTTCCGCAGTTTCTTCTTCTTTACAATGTAAACATATTCTATCACTTTTCTTTTTATATGGCACATTTCCTTTTACTGATAATTTATCTATTACCAGTCTCCACAATCTTCACAAAAAATTGTGACATTTTACTTTTTGATTACACCATTTGCTTCTTATTTTTATAGCTTAAATTTTTCATCTGTTATATTTTCCCATGGTTTAATATAGTAATGTTTTATCATTAAATTCTTATACCATACTTTTCTTTTTAATATCATCAGTTTTTATTTTCCACAAAAATATTTTTCTTGATCGCATTATATTTCTTCATTTATACATTCTTTTCTCTTTTGCTCTTTTTTACCATATCCCAAAAAATATCATACTTTTATTAGTTTTACTGCTAATCTGTCATCTTTTTCATTTATCCACTTTAACACTTCGTACACATTTAATGAAGTAGCATATACCACTGTGGTAGTCAGTGCTAAACCTCCTTCTCTATGTACAAACAAAACTCTTCTTTTTACTGGGTTTAATCTAGAACCCCATGTAAAGAAAAACAATTACCTGCAATAATTCCTTTTCAAATACTGTTGGCAAAACAAATACATGTGCTAAGTATGCTATTTTTCCCATCAGTACTGACTTTATCAAATAAGCCTCTCTCCTGAATGCTAATTTATATGATCTCCAGAAAAGACATGTGTGCTTCACTTCTTTTATTGTTCTTCCCATTGAATTCGACTTTCATCTTTATTCCCAAATTTTATACCTAACACAAAAATTTCATTCATTGTAAAACATATAGCCCCAATCTTTACTACATCACCTAAACCTTTACTTTTATATATTTTTTTAAATCCATCTCCATCATCTTTATATAATCATTTGTGCAAATTATTACTTCTTTTATCCAGATTTTGTTTTTGCAGTTATTATAATGTTGTCTACATATGTTAACAGAACATGAATTCTTAACACTTCAGATGTTATATACCCCGCCTCCTTCATTTTCTACTTTATTTAACATAATCCCACATTCATAACTAATGCAGAGTATACAACTCATTGGACATCCTTGTCTTATACCACTCTTCATATGTACCTCTTGACTTAACCAGCCATTTACAAGTATTTTTACTTTACTATTAGTATATGCTGACATACACAATTTCCTAACTTTCTCACTTCTATTATATTCTTTCATTATTAACCATAAAATGTCATGTCCAATTGTGTCAAATGCCTTATTAAGGTCTGCTGTTATACTTTTTGCTTTTTCTTCTTTTCTGTTCATAATACCATCCACAGTTTCTATAACTATCATTAATAATTCTTGACAGCCCATCCCCTTTCTATTATATATACTGTCTTCCATAATAATTTCCATTTTAGTTTCAGATCTCATTTCTTTTATTTTCATAAAGTCTAGCAAATTTAGCAATACAAACATTTCACTTTTACAATCTCAATTTACTCTGCCAGCTTGGATTTTATATATTACAAGTCTGTCTGTTCTGAGAGTACCTCAAGACCTTTCCACACTGTAGTGTGATCGTAGTTGCCATATATAATTAGCAGGGGGTATGGGGGTGGTGGGGTGGCCTGTCCCCCTTCGTAAATGATGTTTTAGTAGGGTGTTGTTGGTTTCAGCATTGAGATTTTTCAGTCATTTCAGCTCAATGTTTTTGCCAGTCGACAACTGGTCTTGCTGACTATGTATATATGCATGCCACCCAGCACATGTGTCAGTGTGCTCTGCATTCACAATGCAGTGAATTCAGGAAGTAAAGTTTGTAATTGTATAGCAATGGGTAGGATTTGACAGTCTTGGTTTGTAGTGTGTGATGTTGAATATCTCACTGGCAAATGTTTTGTTTATTTGTAGCTCAGATTATGCATATTATCATATCCTCATATGTGCCTGCTCATTTCCCTCAATGCACTACTTGGCAGTTGTTCTATACATTTTATTATGGCTCTTTCTGTACTACACCATATCAATGAATTCCACCATAATTGTTTATATGTTTGCTTATGTGACCCACACTATAGCTTTGCTAATTTTAGTGTCTTTATAACATTAAGAAAAAAATAATGTCCACTTTCTTTCTCTCACTTTCTGAGTTTAAAGAACTTATGCAGCAGGCAGCCTACAAGTGGTGAGTATTACAGTCACATTAAGTTTTTGGGGCAATGTGCAAAACTTTATTTTTACGTACCATACCAAACTATAAGCTATCTTTGCAAAAGTCATCTAAGATTTACATATCAAATGTTTCTTTTCCAGGATGAGCAGCACATAAATTAACTATCTCTTATATGAAACAAAAGAAAAACTTACATAACATGATGTATAAGATGTTCCAAAAAATGGAAAAGATACTCTTAAGGGAATTAAAGATGATCCACCATCATCACTTTTTGGGTTTGTAATATCTCCTTCTGATGGTCCATATGGATAGAGCACAGAGTCTGGAAAATAAAATGTAGTTATATCCAAAATGTTTAAAACAAAAATCAGTATGTGTCTTATAGCATATAAACCTGCTTAACTATAATTTAGGTTCACCTTATAACATCCTATAGCAAAACTACTGAAACAACTCAGTAGAGTATTTAGTCTTTCATAAAAGGAAAATGCATAGTATTTCACAATGGTGCTGATGGAACTATAAACTTTCTAATGCCGCTGAACAGCAGATTATTGAATTATGCCAGTGAAATATTTATATATTTCCAATGCCTTCTTCAGTGACAGAATGTTTTCATTGGGAATTTGTATATTTAGAGCAGCTTCTGTAAATCAGTTTTTCCTTGTACCATTACACCAAATATGACTGTCAAAAGCAGATAGCATATCAAATGGAAAATAATAAGTCTCCTCCCTCTTTACATACAGATTTCATATTGTCCATTTAGATACAGATTTAATAATACTATGTATAACTGAAATGGGAACAGTTTACTAACAGAAGGCATACTGATCCTGATTTATTGATTGATAACAAAGCTTTTATTTGATGGCTATATTGAAAAAATGTGATACAATATTAACAACATATTAGTTTTATCTGGAAATTCATTTGTTGTATTGTCCCTATAATAATAATATTACCTTTTATATTGTTGAAATTACAAGCTGATCTGAATAAGAGCCAAAGAGCTGGTCAGTGATTTTTCTGCATATCATAACTGACTGGGAAAAGATCACTGAAAAACACTTTTAGTTAAACTGACTTTGTTCTTTACCTACTGCTATGCAATCAGGCAGATGGTGTCTATAAAGAAGGTGTGGTGGGTCTGTTATCTGTAAAACATTACTTGTTTTTGGTTTGCTGAAAGTGGCTTTCATCAGACGTTTTTCAATCACGGTAATACTGGTCTGCTGACATGGCTCCTTTTGAACTGATGCTAAAAGAAAAATATTAATAAGAAAGCACCTGTAAGACACATGAGTAGAGTGGTAATCCTATGGTCTGTTGAGTACCAGTCAGCTGATGGACCATTTCAGTGGAAGCGATTTAAGGAAAAATAACTTAGTTGCCCTGATGAATTCTGTATGTGAGGAATCCCCATGCAATGGAGCTTGCCTTCTGTAGCCATTAACAACTTTAAAGTATCATATCCTCAGAATAAGATTTAAGAATTTAGCTGGTCGGTTGATCAATTATGACTCAAGAGACCATAAAAATCTCGAGTGGTGTTTGAGGACTTATGTCCAAGGACCTTCTGCTTATTTTAAATTAATGATCACTTTACTGTGGAAGCATATGTGGTGACTATTTAATGTTTAAAGCTTACACTGATTCCTATTTATTATGGATATAGAAAAAAGGTATTACAATGAAACATAATTGTGTTTCTGTACCACAATGTTTAACTGATCTGAAGAAAGGAGTTTACCATCATGGAATGGTTGTAGTAGAGAGAGATATATAGAGTCAAGAACACTGGTCATTTGAAAATGAAGTGGACTCTCTTAATGAAGTCAATATGTAAGAAGTTTTCTAATTACTCTGATTGAGAGTTAAGGAACCTATGGTTTCTACCATGAATTTAACTATGATAATATTGTACTGAACAGAATAATGACTAACTAGGTCCCACAAATAATTATTATAACAAATACATTAACTGATAGATAGCTAGTTAGATGAAATATAGACAGATTGATGAGTAGCTACATTAATAGACTACATTGTTATAGTCTATAATTATTGTAGTTGGCATGGAGAACTAAGGCTATGATCTGTTAATGAGCTACTTTCTGTAGTGCAGAGTTTGAATCCCCTGGCCTTAATTTGCCAACTGTGTTACCTTAAATAAGCTACTTTACTAGACAGTGCTTTGGGGCAAAAGGGAATTTCGGCTAGATTTATTAATGGTCTCCTTGAATGAATGCCTAATGAATAACTAGATTGCTGTTTTGGTTACCTGTTTAGGAATAACTTATGTTGGAGGTCTTGGCTAAGAAAATACATATTCTGACTTAGTCATAAAGTGTAAATTCCAAGATAACCCACTAGTGAAGAATTCCTCAAACTTATTGCCATCACATCTCCAGTTTCCTACAGACTTTGTTATGAACCTAAGCATCACCCCTTCCATTACAATGATCCAGTCAAGCACAGCTAGTCTCTCATTGGAGTCCTGTTTCTACATAATCTCAGAACAGGATCCCATAATAGGTGTGGTTATGAAGGGTTGTTCTACTGGTATAAATATATGAAAACATTTCTGCATGGAACTAAGTCAGTAAATGTGTCTTGTAATGATGCTGCACTTCATTTAATAGTAAATTCTTAAAATATTGAGACGTAGTTTTGTTGAAATTTGTTTACAAGGATGGTTCCAGAAAATATGTCAGATACTATTGTTTCATCATACTTTCTTATGAAAAGATCACAATGAAATGCATGCTGACTTAAATTAATTAACTGTAAACTGTGTCATCTGCAGATTGAAAGAAAATATGTTAGTATGAAACACTGGCATGTAAAACTCTTAAGAGCAATGATCTGGAGATGGTTAACAAGTTAAATGCAACACCGTTACTGCTATGCCACAGTATAGCTTCAAATAACCTTAATTTGGCATACATTTCATACATTTTAGTTATGCTCTGTTAACATCTTAAAGTTATATTTACTGTTCTTTTGCCTGCCTTTTAGTAGGAAAGCAAACTTCTGAATTCCAGATTACAGACTTTAGTTAATTTTAGCAGGTATGTGAGTGTTGGTGAGTGCAAGTGTATGCAAAAAAGTCTTTGTGTGTAGGTAGAATACACACAATGTTGTGTACAATGGAATGTGTGTACATTGTGGAGGTAAACACGTGTAAAGGTTTGGGAACACAGAATATTTTTCAACTGTTTTTTGTACCCACTCACCCCCCCACAGTGGACCATCAATGAATTTCAGTGGCTCTCCTCACTCACTGTGGCTACCTATCCCTTCTGGCCTCCACCAGACTAGCTCCAACAATGGCTTAGATCAATGAATGGATCATGGCATCTAAGGACCATGTCACACTGCTTCATATTTTCCTCCCATCCTGTGCATCAGCAATTTACTGTCAGTGAGACGTACAATGGGAGGAGTACACAGATCTGCTCCACACTTCTGCAAGAAGCTGGCATTGGCAAGCCACCTCACCCACCCTAGGAAGCTGTATGCATTTTTTTTACTTGGCCCTTTCCAAGGAAATCTAAGTGCATTGTGTGCCCCATGGACATGAATGTCTTCCCTGCCAGCACCTCAGATGCCTGACTTGGTAACTGAACGTGGGTCATTTGCATCATACTCAGGGCTCTATGCCATGGTGCTGGCTTGTTGTCAATGTAGAGTAGGTGATGTGCTAGGTATGGTTCGTGTGTGTGTGTGTGTGTGTGTGTGTGTGTGTGTGTGTGTGTGTGTGTGTGTGTGTGTGAGAGAGAGAGACCTGCATGTAATGGGCATTATGTGTATTTGAAATCATACGTTCTGTACAGAATTTCCTTTAACAACTTGAAGGGGGGGGTTAATGGTATTGACTGCTTGATTGCAACCCTCCAGAAAAAGCAAAACTCTCAGAAAATAATATTTATTTCAAATAAAGCACTATTTTCTGACAGTTTTGTGGAGTTCAAATATTGTTAAAAAAATAGATTGGGTAACTTTGCTGGGCTGTTTTCTAAAACTACCCATTATTAGACCTACTGTAAATGGAGATAAAGTAACAATACTTTACTAGACCTCTTCCTGCTGGTTTGAGAGTAGCAGAAATGATGCATCAGAGGAGCAAATAAGGAGTCAGTTTCTTTTTGGCCCAGGCTACCTCAGTGGCTAGTGTCTGTGGCAGTGTGAATGAAACTAAAAGAACTGGACACAGAGATACCAGTCCCAGTTCAGAGATTTATTTTATTAAATACATTTTTGTAACTTATTTTATAAAATGTGAACCCTCTTGTTCTTCTTCTGGAATATGCTATTATACTTTTTTGTGTGTGTGTGTGTGTGTGTGTGTGTGTGTGTGTGTGTGTGTGTGTGTGTGTGTCTTAAATTAGGTTCCACTGTATGTGTTTGACAGTAACAAACTGCATAGTACTGTAGCTATTATTTATGTATTTATTCATTCATTCATTCATTCATTCATTCATTCAAGACAGTTGCTATAATTACTGAGTGTGGGCGCTATTAGTGAATGAAAATCCATTATTTTTATCACAATCAGACATGTCAGGTGTACATACCAATAAAATGGCTTTAATTTCTCTGTGCATAGGATGTTGGTGGATGACACTGGCTGATCCTGCTGTTATTTGGTCAAGATATGTTGTCTTTTTTTCTGGCATTGCAGAACTAGCATGAACATGTTTAAAAGAATCAGACATCTGAGGCATTCACAGTCATCAAAGTATCAGTAATTGATGCATATGGGGCTTTTTTGTGAATGAGAATAACTCTGTATGTTGGAGGTGTTGCAGTATATCTAAAAGTAACAGGTTGGCCATAATTTCTTTCACTTTCCATCACAGACAGATATCAACATTATATAAAATAAGGGGTTATCTGTGGCATTCTGGCCAGGATGTGTGTAATAGCAACTGATCATTTGGACAGTAGCATAGCGAGTAGTGTCAAATCAAAGTGCTTGGTTCTCTGGTTGATTTCTTCAATGAGATTCATCTTGTGTTGATGTCCTTCCAGTATCTTTATTTTGAACATGTTCACTGGTTTACTCCCCAAGAACTTTAGTTCTGTAAGAGGTTTTTGACTGTAGCTTAGTAGGGAGCCCCATCCTCAGCTTCTGCTCTGAACTCTACCCAGTTTAAAATTGGCTTTGCCCAGATGGATGGTCACTATACTTTTGTGGTGAGCTGATGGGAATGTGTTTATTATTCTTCAGCTTTCCACCATTCAAAACTCAGAGGTGTGCATTAAAGGACACTATAAGTTATCCATGAGTATAGTGTAGCTTTTGTGATAAGCTGGTGACAACATGGTTATTGCTTCTTCAACTTTCCTCCAAGCAAAGCTTAGATGTGTGCATTGAAGGCCAATATAACTTAGAAAACATGGAATACATTACTGTGATCATTATTTTTTCACTTTCCTCATAATCAAACATCATACATGTATACAGGTGCCCGCTTTTTGGTGGTAGGGGCAGAAAGACATGCTGTGTAAATATGTCTGTCAGCAAGCAACAAGTGAAATATACAGCTATGGTGATTTGTTCTTTCACTTTCATCCCAGTTTACAATCACATAGGTACACAGAAGGTGGCTTTTCATTTTGGATAGGGGTGAAGAGGTGTGCTATGTGTTTGCATGTTTGGCAGCAACAACCTGAAATATATACCTGTGTTCATTTGTTCTTTCACTCTAACATCAGAAGGGTGGGGGTTGCAGGCACTATTCATAGATATAATGTATATAACCTTGCAAGCTTTTGTCTTCTCAGTTTTAAAAAAATTACTGCTTTTTCAGGTTTAAAAAGTAAGCACTGTGAACAATTTATTTCTTCTTTGAAGAGAAAAAAATAACACTGAATTTCTTTCTTTACTCACAACATTTGCTGTGGCAGTCATTGGTAGTCAAACAAGGAACAGCAAGACAACTAGAAGAAAAAAATCTTCTAAAAATACATTTTTTGAATAATAGAGATTATAATGGGGAGATTTGGGAGGCTGCCCTAGCCCCATGGCCAATCAACAAATTAATTTCATTTTAAAAAGTTTTGTTATGTTCAGCACTGCTAGCTTATTTTGGTTAGCTTATATGCAGAACATAACAATTGTTAATGTGTTTTATGTGGCACAGATCAAATGATGAGGGAGACAGGAACATTCTATGCAAAAAAGCATTAAATTACAGATGCTGTGAGTATTTCCTCTGTATTCTTGCAGTGTCTATCATTTGTATAGCAGGAGTCAGTGACATTATTTATCTATATCTAAGTAAAGATACATATCTTTACTGAAAAATACAATAAATGACCACTGGTAATGCTATGCACAACATCACTAGTTTATGTTCATTGCCTTCCCATAATTTATCAGGAAGATAACAAGCAGATAGTTCAGGAATGTCTACCAGATGTAGCACTGATTGCTGCAGTCAGTACATGGCTGCAGGACTTACTGTGGAAGAAAACAGCTTGTCATTTGCTCAAGTTTAATGTCTGCCATTACAATTTGGGTGTGAAATAAATTTGCAACTGACCCTAAGTTTGCATGCCATCCCTCAGTTTGCCTCTTGTTTTGTTCTGTACTTAATAATATTTTTAGTTTTCTGGCAAATTATTGAAGATTGTAGTCACTCATTTTGAATAAGGGGAGTGACTACCTGTGGATGAAAGCAACTTACCTTCCTGATGTTTGCTCGTTTTAAAATTTGGATGAAATAATTTGTTTGCTCAGTTTAAAGTCCAATTGTATAATTTTCTGGTTACTTTTTGTTTGTAAAGCAAAGTTAAAAACTTTCCCTGATTTTGTCTCATGTTTTGTTCTGCGCCTCAGAAAATTTATGCTGGTTGCAAATCATTGGGGATCATAGCCACTAAATCGGGGATAAGAAGGAAATAAACGTATCCTCTTGTTGATAATTTAAAGTCTGGCTTTACAGATCTATTGTGACTTTATATGAAATACTTAGAAGTAATAATTCTGTGATGACTGCATGAAGCAAAGCTGAAATTGTCCCTCATTTCATACCATGTCTTTGGGTTTGTCATATAGTTTGGTCTGTGGATTGATGTCAGTAAATGGGGTGGCTGTCTGTGAATGAAATCAATTTACCAACTGTCATTGGCTCATTTTAAATTCTGGCTTTATAAGACAAGAGTACATTTGCATGAAACAAAGTTGAAACTATCCATGATTTCACAGAATGTACCTGTCTGCCACAATATAGAGACAAGATGATCAGCTTTAACAATTGGCTTAATGTCTGGTGTCATTCAAAGGGGATCCAGTGTCTGTCTGCCTGGGATGACATGCTTGACAAGCCACGCTGCTTCGCAAGGGACGGCTTGCACCTGTCACCCCTGGGATTCCGGATATTGGCTAAGGCTCTTGCCACCCCCATAGTGCCTTTTTTAGGCAAGGCTCAAATTCTAAACCTACCACCCTAGAAAACAAAAATGGGAAGAAACTGAGGGTAATGCTGCTCAATGCCAGAAGTCTAAATCTCAAAATGCACGACTCGAGGCCCTTCTCAGTATGGAGAACATCGATGTCTGTGCTGTAACTGAAACCTGGTTCAAGGCTCCTGAGAGCACCCGGCACTATTAGGTTTTACCTCATATCATGCTCCGCCCCAAAACCCGGACCACACCACAAAAGGAGGGGTGTATCCATATTCATAAAGGATACACACACCTCCAGGTTGGTGGCAACGCATCTAAGCTTGAAACCATCCAGGTGCAACTAACCATAGGCAAAACTGCTCTACAAATTGTAGCATGCTACAGGCCACCCTCTCAAACTCAGGAACCCCACACAGCCTTCCTGAAGACACTGGAGGTTATAAATGTATCTCCAAACACCATCATATTGGGTGACTTCAACTACCGAATATAGACTGGGAACATTACTCAAGCCCTAACTTTCTAGCCCAACGGTTCCTGGAGTTCATAAATTCAAATGCCATGGAACAGCTAGTCACTGTTCCACGAGAGGAGAAAATATACTAGATCTCATTGTCACAAACATGGGGACAAAATGCTCCACACCGAAGTATATCCCTCATTGGTGAGATCTGATCATAAACTAATCTCACTGGAAATCCACATCCCGCCCCCACCCCAAACAAAAAAACCAAAGTGAAGAACTTCTCTAAAGCAAACTTCACACTACTCAAGACTGGTGTGGTATCCTTCAAGGCCCCTGAGCCAGAGGAAACAACAACCCAAGCTGCGGAAGCCCTTACAAATGCCTTCTATGAACACCTCCAGGACTGCATGGATCAGGCAATCCCAAATAAAACCAAGACTCTTTCCACAAAGGGCAAACGCCCAGTCTGGTGGACCCCAGCCATTAACAAACTTTACAATAAGAGGAGAAAGCTATTACATAATAGAACAAAATCCATAAAAGGGAAGTCACCCCTGATCATTATTAGTAAAAAATACGAGCACTCATAAAATCAACTAAGGCCAATTTTGAGAGAAAAATTGCCATGGATTCAAAGGACAATCATAAGGCCTTTTTCAGCTATGTTAGGAACCTGGGTGGAAACTCCCAGATATGCTCAGAATTAGTCCAAAATGATACAAAAATCACTGAACCCACAGACATTGCCAACATACTGGCAGACAGGTTCAGTGCAAACTTCACCCCCCTCTCCCCCCCTAAAGGAGAGATAACTATTCCAGCCGAGTGTAGCCTCCCGGACATCTCAAATGCGCAGGTGAAAGCTGCTCTCTAAAGCTAAAAACACAGCATCAATGGGACCGGATGGTGTCCCCGGCTGTGTGCTACACGAGCTAAATGAGGAATTAAACCCGCACATAAGGCAGCTGTTTAATCATAGCCTTACCACAGGATACGTGCCCAAGGAGTGGCGTACGGCAACTGTGGTCCCACTCCACAAAGGCCTCACGGACCCTGGTAATTACCCCATAAGCTTAACAAGTCTAGTCTGCAAAGCTATGGAGAGGATCATAATGGAGCTCATAAACAAAGATATAGGGACTTGCAGACATTGGACCCGACCCAGTTTGGCTTTGTCAAGGGAAGATCATGCCTTTTGAACTTGGTCGACTTCTTCAAACAGTCACCAAGGCCATTGATGAGGAAAGGCAGTCCATACAGCCTACCTTGACCTTGCAAAGGCTGACACAATACCCCACTCGGTATTGTAGAAAACTTACCAGCTTAAATGTAAACCCATATGTCACAAGATGGGTTGCAAACTGGCTTAAGGACAGAACCCACAGGGTTAGAGTTGCTGGCGCTGTGTCAGACTCCAAGCCGGTCACAAGTGGTGTCCCACAGGGCTCGGTCTTTGGCCCCTATTGTTTGGCATCTACTTCTCAGAAGTACAGGCCAAAATGGGAGGACTTTGGCTGACAAAGTTTGCAGACGACTGCAAACTGGGCCATAGTGGAAAGTGCATCGGACACGGATATCCTTCAGAAGGACTCACGGAAACAGATAGCTGGTGCCAGAGCCATGGCCTGAAGTTAAACGCCAAAAATGTATAGTCATACCCTTCGGGAAAAACAAGGTAACCCCAAGCTACCATATAGGTGGCAATCCACTAAGCACAGAAGAGGTTATCAGGGACCTGGGGACCCAGGTTGACAGTGGCCTTTCTTTGACACTCACATTGCTAAAGTGGTTAGAAAGACCTTCTACATTGCCCACCTGATCATGAAGGGATTCACATCCAGATCTAGTGAGGTCATTGTTCCCTGTACTCTTCACTTATCAGACCAATGATCGAGTACAATGCCCCATTCGGGATGTATCTCACCCGACATCTGCAGCAATTGGAGAGACCCCAAAAGTTCCTCACCAAAAGGATAAGCGGACTCCAAAATCTGTCATATCCTGCCAGATTGCAGAAGCTCCAGCTCTACTCAGTCGCATACCGCCTGCTCAGAGGTGACATGTGCCTGACATACAAGGCCATGTCCAACACGGAATTAATGGACATGCTCCACCTCAAAAAATCCAAATCCACCAAAACCACTAGAGCAAGCGACTTAAACCTTAGCACGGCTATAAATAGGACGTGCTGGAGGGATAGATTTATCACTCAGAGACTCCCTATGCTGTGGAATAAAATCCCGGTCCATGTGAGGCAGAGCACCTCGCTGACTCTGTTCAAGAGAAACCTAGACCTGTGGATGGGAGATCGTAGGTTTACCCCGGGAATCATATCTGTGTCACTGCTGGACCGAGGCACAACAAACTAATGGGCACAGTATTTTTTCATATAAGGGGTGGCATAAGCCACAAAAATTTGGGCTAGGCTTATAAATGCCTTAGGGCAGATAGCCTAGTATAAACCTATGAACCTATGAACCTTTGGTTTGTGCCACATAAACTTTTTGGTGCATTATAGCTACTAAATAATGACAGACATTTGACTTTTCAGACCTCATATCCTTCAGAAAATGGGTGCAAATGCAATGCTGCTATTCTAGCAACTTCCTAAGTACATGAGAGCAATATTTAAAAAAAACTTTTCTGTATTTTGGACCTTTATATCTAATTATTTTTGTTTGTCCTTGATTCATACACTAAGATGTTGAGAGAGATTTTTTATCATAGCCAGGTTAGATTTACACAACTGAGTGACTATAATTGTGCTGCTTGGGGGTTGAGGCTGTTTGTGGATAAAAGTAATTTGTCCTCTGGTCTTTTGCTCACTTATCCATGTAGTTTTGCAAGACTAATGTGCATTTCTGTAAAATAAGTTGAAATACTCATGCTTGATGATTAGATGAATAAAAACTGAAATATCATAGTCCTCAATTTTATTTGATTTTATAGGATGTGCCTAATTTTGCATTTATTTTGGTCTGTTCATGACAGCATTTGTGATTTCTGGCAAATCATTGAAGATTGCAGTCACTAAATAATGAGAGACATTTGAATTTCATACTGCATATCACAGCAACTTTCTAAAGACATCTGTCTGTGATTCTGAGACTTTGCCCTTTATTTTGTGGTTTAATCCCTGATTCTTGGGCTAAGATGTTGTAAAGTATTATCTTTCATCACAATTATATGAGATGCACACAGCAAAATGGCTATAACGTTTTATGAGGGTGGAGGCTGGCTGTGAGTAAAAGTAATATCCTAAATTGGTTGCACAGTTTAAACAGTCTGTCTTTGTGGGACTAGCATGGGCTTGTGTGAAATGTGTTACAGTAATTGGGTTAATCAGTGTTTGTATCACGCAAACTATAAATATATTATTGTTTCAATGATGACTTATTTTAATCACTATTAAACATCTGGGGCATGCACAGTCAACAATGGGGCTATACTTGCTGGGTCCTGGGTCTATCTTTACATGCATACATACAAATATTTTAAGAACAGGCATTAATGACCTTCTAGCTTGCCAATATACCAAAACACTTGTTTCAGTAGTAAGTATCCAGGCTGTTCTGGATCTGGACTAAACAAGTAATTGCTTTAATGTAATTTGGTAGTCTGTTCCATGCATCAGCTACTCTGTCAGAGAACCAATTAGTACACTTTTCATTCCTATAGAATCATCTTCGTCATAGGTTGTCTGATGATTATTTAGTACTTTTTGATAACCCCAAACATTCCCCAGAGATAGTTGTCTCTAAATGCCCTATATACCTGAATACGGTCTCCTCTTAGATATATGTAAGAGTCACTGCACAAGTTCAGATATTTTATTCTTTCATAATAACTTAAATTTTCACATCCATGCATGTCCTTGGTGTATTTCCACTGTACTCTTTCCAGTTTACTCATGCTTGTTTTCCATACTCAAGTTTGGGTCTAATGTACCTAACAAACATTGACTTCATTATTTTTGATTTCCTAGACTTTATAAATCTTTTTATACACCCTATAGTTCTATAACTATCATTACCCAATTGGTTGATATGATTAGAAAAACACATAGCTGAATCATATGTCCAGGTCCTTAAATGAGTCTACATTTTCAATCACTGTATGCTGTATTAAATATTCACCTTTCAATTTATGTCTCCCAAATCTAATGTGCTTAGTTTTTGTTGTATTTATCAGCATATTATTCTCTTGTTTCCAAATGGTCAATTTGGTCAAATTATTCTGCAGACATGCCTTATGTGTAACACATGTAATCAGTTTACCCAATTTCAGGTCATCTGCATTTAGAGTGTAGAACACCTCAGATGAAACATTAGGTCTGAAAGATACAATCTAAACAAGTAATGGCCTAGGACAGATCCCTGTGGGACATCCTAACTGTAACCAAGGATTTCACCTGTCCAGTTGCTATACGATACTTGCCATGTCTTATTTGTAAGCTGTGCAGTTATCCATCTTATCAAGAGTACATCAATACCTAGTTGTGCTAATTTATTTTGGATATCTTTGGATGTTATGGCTTTGCAGGACTAATCTGAATTTGCCCAAAGCAATTTGGAATACTTTATTGTAGCCATTTTTTATCACAGTCAGACATTGAGGGTATACACAGTCAAGTGGCTGAAACTGATGAATATTGACACAGACAGATTTATAATGGCAATAGTTTGAATGGTCTTAAATCAGGAAAGTGAATCCAAAAATAACATGAATATTTTTGTGTGTTCCAAAAAAATAAAGAAGATGGGGTAAAGGAATTATGGTTTGATGAATGCTTGTGAACAAAGGTGCACTTAACTTGTGTCTATCTGTAAGTAAAGTTTACATTATTGAATATTATAACAACTACTAAGTAGCAAGCTGCTTTAGATCAATCTACTGTAGTTGTCAATCCAACAGAATTAAATTGTCAAAACTACAATGAAATATAAGAAATATAAGAAAACATAACAGCATAATATTTTATAGTGGGTAAGCCCCACTGTATGTTGCAAAAAAAGACCACAGTGAAGAACTTCTCAAAAGCAAACTTCACACTTCTTAAGACTGGAGTGGTATCCTTCAAGGCCCCCGAGCCAGTGGAAACCACAACCCATGCTGCTGAAACCCTTACAAATGCCTTCTATGAGCACCTCCAGGAATGTATGGATCAAGCAATCCCTAATAAAATCAAGACCCTTTCCACCAAAGGCAGGCGCCCGGTCTGGTGGACCCCAGCCATAAACAAACTCTACAACAAGAGGAGAAAGCTACTACATGACAGAGCAAAATCCCTAAAAGGGAAGGCATCTCTGATCAATACTAGCAAAAAACTACGATCACTCATAAAATCATCCAAGGCCAACTTTGAGAGAAAAATCGCTAATGACACAAAAGACAATCATAAGGCCTTATTTAGCTATGTTAGAAACCTGGGTGGAAACTCCCAGATATGCTCAGAATTAGTCCAAAATGATAAAAAAATCACTGAACCCCTCACTGAACCCACAGACATTGCCAACATACTGGCAGACAGGTTCAGTGCAAATTTCTCCCCTCCCTCCCCCCCAAAAGTAGAAATATCTATCCCACCAGAGTCTAGCCTCCCAAACATCTCAGATGCCCAGGTGAGAGCTGCTCTCTCTAAAGCAAAAAACACAGCATCAATGGGACCGGACGGTGTCCCCGGCTGTGTGCTACACGAACTCAATGAGGAACTAAACCCACACATAAGGCTGCTGTTTAATCTTAGCCTTACTACAGGATACGTGCCAAAGAATGGCGACGGCAACTGTGGTCCCACTCCACAAAGGCGGTGCTTCTACGGACCCTGGAAATTACCGCCCATAAGCTTGACGAGCCTTGTCTGCAAAGCTATGGAGAGGATCATAATGGAACTCATAAATAAAGACATTGGGGACCTACAGACACTGGATCCTACCCAATTTGGCTTTGTCAAGGGCAGATCCTGCCTCTTGAACTTGGTCGACTTTTTCAAACAGTCACTAAGGCCATTGATGAGGGTAAGGCAGTTCACACAGCCTACCTTAACCTAGCAAAAGCGTCGACACAATACCCCACTCGGCATCATAGAAAAGCTCACCAGCTTAGATGTAAACCCATATGTCACAAGATGGGTTGCAAACTGGCTCAAGGACAGAACACACAGGGTTAGAGTTGCTGGTGCCATGTCAGACTCTAAGCCGGTCACGAGTGGTGTCCCACAGGGCTCAGTCCTGGGCCCCTCTTGTTCGGCATTTATTTTTCTGACGTGCAGGCAAACATAGGGGATTGTGACTGACAAAATTTGCAGATGACTGCAAACTGGGCACCATAATTGACACTCCATCAGACACAGACATCCTCCAAAGAGGTCTCATAGAAATGGATAACTGGTGCCAGAGCCATGGCCTTAAGCTAAATGCCAAAAATGTATAGTCATACCCTTTGGGAAAAACAAGGTAACCCTAATTACCACATAGGTGGTAATCCATTAAACACAGAAGAAGTTATCAGGGACCTGGGGACCCAAGTTGACAGTAACCTCTCTTTGACACTCACATTGCCAAAGTGGTTAGGAAGACCTTCTACATTGCCCACCTGATCATGAAGGGATTCACATCCAGATCAGGAGAGGTCATTGTACCCCTGTACTCTTCACTTATCAGACCAATGATTGAGTACAACGCCCATTCGAATGTACCTTACCCGACACCTGCAGCAGTTGGAAAGACCCCAAAAGTTTCTCACCAAAAGGATAAAGGCTCAAACATATGTCATAATGATGCCCGACTGAAGAAACTCCAGCTCTATTCAGTCGCATACCACCTGCTCAGTGGTGATCTGTGCCTGACATACAAGGCCATGTCCAACCCGGAATTAATGGACATGCTCCACCTCAAAAATCCAAATCCACCAGAGCCACGAGAGCAAGAGACTTAAACCTCAACACGGATATAAATAGGATGTGCTGGAGGGACAGATTCATCACCCAGAGACTCCCTACACTATGGAACGGAATCCCAGTCCATGTGAGGCAGAGCCCCTCACTGACTCTGTTCAAGAGAAATCTTGACGAGTGGATGGGAGATCGTAGGTTTACCCCGGGAATCATCTCTGTGTCACTGCTGGACAGAGTCACAGCAAACTAATGGGTATAGTATTCTCATCCTAAGGGGTGGTGAAAGCCACACACACTCTGGCTAGGCTTATAAATGCCCTAGGGCAGATAGCCTAGTATGAACCTATGAACCTATGAACAGGAATGTACATTTTTAAATGTCTGGTTTAGTGAATGTATGTTTTAAATTAAATGCTAAACAATGCAACATTGTCACATTTGGTAGACAAACCATCCTACCAGTATATAGCATTGACAATACCCCACTTCATAATGAAAATGTACTTAGAGATCTAAAACCTAGGATGATAGTTCCCTCTCCTCTGAAAACCAGGTAGAAACAGTTGTCAGGAAATTCTTCCTCTTGACAGGGATGATTACCAATCATCCATATCAAATGGGGTTAATGTCCCCTTGTGTTCAGCACTGATCAGACCAATTACAGAATACAGTGCACCTTTGGGATGTACTATACCAGTATTTCAAACAGTTTGAAAGATCCTAAAGGTTCCTAACAAAGAAGATCATAGACTTAAAATCCTTTAGCTACAAGAAAAGACTAGAATCACTGTTCCTCTTTTCGGTGTCTTATAGGTTCCTCAGAGGACACCAATACCTTGCCTTCCAAGCAATCAAGAAACAAGTAGCCCAGAATACTTAATTTCATAGGTTCATAGGTATAATTTGCAACATTCCAACCTGAAGATCTTCAGATCTTCAAGAGAAGCTTGATTTCCATAACCTTATGTTTATATGTTATTTGCTACTTCCATAATATATACATATATATATATATATATATATATATATATATATATATATATATATATGTCTGTGTGTGTATATCTATTGATATATGTATATATATATATATATATATATATATATATATATATATATATATATATATATATATATATATATATATATATATATATATATATATATATATATATGGGTCTACCTGAGATGGTCGACAGGCCATATGATCGAAATTCATTTGGTCAACAGTTCATTTGGTTGACGGGCAGATTTGCGCCCCTCCCCAATATTGTATGACCCCACATAACATGCTTTTCGACCAAATGAACTGTCGACCAAATGAGTTTCGATCATTTGGCCTGTCGACCATCTCAGGTAGATCCATATATATTTATATATATATATATATATATATATATATATATATATATATATATATCTATATAGGATACATACAGATCCCTGACTGAACTTATACTTAACCGAAAGTGCTGTTCACTGAAGCAGCACTTTCGGGTAAGTATGCTGGTAGTGCCAGTCGTACTACAATGCAGATAAGGTAAAATTCTCTTTTCCCCACTGTAGTGTGACCTCGGAGTGAATATTAATGTAGGCGGGAGTGTGGAGGATGCAGCCCCCCACATGGGGGAGTGCAGGGGGGCTTGCCCCTATGCATAGCAGTAGATTTCATGTTTTTTTAACATACTTTAACGAAAGCGCTTTTTTGGTGAAAGCGCTTACGTTAAAGTGTGTTCGGTAATTATGGATTCGGACTATATATATATATACACACACACACACACACACACACACACACACACACACACACACACACAGACACACTCATATATATATATATATATATATATATATATATATATATATATATATATACTAATTTATATTAATCTACATCAACTTGAGAAATTGGTGTATATTTCATTGAACATGAATGCTCAAAGCTCAACTAATCAAAAAAATAAAACAATGTTTTATGCAGGGGACAAGCCCCCTGCAGACCCGGTTAGAGCTATGCACCCCACACCCTCTGCTAATTATATATATATATATAAATATATAGATATATATATATATATATAGATATATATATATATATATATATATATATATATATATATATATACACACACACACACACACATAAATATATAGTATATGTATATGTATATATATATATATATATATATGTATATATATATGTGTGTGTGTGTGTGTGTGTGTGTGTGTGTGTGTGTGTGTGTGTGTGTGTGTGTGTGTGTGTGTGTGTGTGTGTGTGTGTGTCTCAACTCTGAGGTCATACATCAGTGGAAAACTTACAAAATTCAACTTCCCACTGAATATACAGTCCTGCAAAACAAATGCTGGCATCCTGCAATGAACCAGCAGTTTAACAAAACACTCTGCCTTACAAACCATTTGATATAATGAAAGTACAAACACACTGCACCCATATATATATATATATATTTATATATGTATATATATATATATATATATATATATATATATGTATATATGTATATATATATATATATATATATATATATATATATAAATATATACAGAGAGAGAGAGAGAGAGTGAGAGAGAGAGAGATTGAAAGAAAGATTAATTTATATAAAACTCTATCACCTGTCTATCAAGAGATAAATTCTGAACCTAGGCTAAAATTGTTTTATTAATTTTCCAGATATCTAGAGCATATAACAATGACTGACATGAACATAACTTTTTACAATTATGCATAGCGCATAGTAATTGAATCGCATTTGTAGTATGTTACTAACAACTTTGAAAATATTAGTTATTAGTTGAATCATATTTTGTAATAATTTTAGCATTATTCAGTGTTTTTAAAGTGAATTTTTATGGTTTGATCTTAGTGCTATAATATTCATTTCCTTTTAACATGCAGCAGTGGTCAATTTACTCTGCCCGAGATCGCAATCAGTAATTACACATGAAATTACTTTTTAATTTTTAATAGCATCTGTCTTGTCATTGATAAAATACTTTTTCATATTGTGCTCAAATATTTTAATAGAATTAAATATATTTTATAAGAATAATTGATATCTAAACTGAGTAAAATATGATCTATAGATAATTGAATAGTGTACTGATATTTTCCAGTAATTTTAAATCCAGCTCTTTTAATCGTTTGTCTGTTATAATTTGCAAAAGTTCAATTACCAAAGCAAATAGTAATGGTTAAAGTGGGAACCCTGTTTAGTGTCTTCATTTATATGTACTACTTAAAATAAAAAGGACCCTATTTTAGCACAAATTTTAGAAATATGCTGTATACTTTTTGCAAGATTAATACATTTATTTAGGAAAACATATGACTCTAATGCTTTAAACATGTATGCGCAACTGACAGTGTAAAATGGTTTCTCTAAATCTAAATATAATACTGACAATTTGGATTTGTTTGTACAAGCAATCTGTAATAGTTATGATTATATGTATATTAATTTGTTTTTGGCAATTTTTTATATATTATGTCTGGTCTTTGTGTATTAAACTATCTACAATATTCTTGGCATTTTATTAGTAATTTTTAAAATAACCATATTATAATAAACATTTATTAAAGATGTAACTTTATATGAACAGGAGAAATGAAATGCTAAAATTTGCTTAATGATAGCAAATGTTGTGGAATAACTCCATGATTGAATCTTTTATCCACTCTGAATCAATAAAATCTCTTTTTAATTGATAAATTATTTCCTGAGAACATAACTTAACATTTTCATGTATCATTCCATCCAAACTAGGAATGTATCTATTTTATTTTTTTATTCTGTTCTTTAATTTCAGTTATAGTTATATCCTTTGTTTTAATTCTACTTTGTTCCAAGTTAACTTATTTATATTATCTTTCAATACTTTTTCCACAAGTTTAGTTTTCCATCAACTCATTAATCATTACTTTGGTTTAATTATTTATAGAAGTTTCTAAATACTTCCTCTATAGCTGATTTTTCTCCTCTGTTTTGGGGGTTTAGGAAGTTTTTAATTTGATTTTAGTCAGTAATTACCATTGATCTATTAGCTAGTTTACGGAGACATTCTGGTGTGGTAGCAAAATAGTGTAATTTTACTTTATACAGTGCTATTCAATTTTTCCATGAGAATTTATGGATTTTCTTTTATAATTCTTTTCACTGTTTTGATATTCCCCCAGATTTAATAACATCCATGTAGGAATAGTGTAGCACCTACACAGATGTCACATGTCCATGCATGTGGATCCCCCTAGGTAGCATGCCATGCATATTAATGAAGGGGCGTTAGTGAGCAAGAGCTGAGGAAGGCATTATTGAATCAGTGTAGGGAGTGTGTCACAAACTGTGTCAGTAGATGAGTAACACACCCACTGCACTGTTCAAGTGCCTGATAGCACTATATTCAATCTTATATATATTTTTTTAAGTTTGAGCAGCGCAGCACGCAGTGATTGACATGTGCCAGACATCTAAAAATAGAAAACAGATGCATTTAATTTATGATTCAAAGGTCAGGTTTAAGCATAGCTGAAGTAAATCAAGGCACCAAAGTTACACACTGGAAATCAGTCACTGTGCTTTATTGCAGAAGACAAACGGTAAGCGCTTTCACAACTTAATGTTGCTTCATCAGACCACATCACTACAACTAATGCTTGGTTAAATACTAGGACAATTAGTATGACATCACAATTTAAAGAGATATTACTCCACTAACATAAGAACATATATCAATATCCATAAGAAAAATACATAAATTGTATAGAAAGGTGTGTATTTACACACAATAACATTTAAAAACAATAATATTTAAAATTTTAAAAAATATTTAAAAAAGGGGGGTATCATCCCTGATGGTTATTAATATATATATATATATATATATATATATATATATATATATATATATATATATATATGTATGTACATATTCACACACATATATAGCCATAATAGTACAATGAAATATATATATATATAAAAAAACTCTTATTTTAGTGTTTAAGGCGCCTGGCCTTAAGGTAAGGAACTAATAAGGTGCAGCCATTCAAACCAGGATATCTAACAAGCAGCACAATTCCTGCACGGGAAGGTGCCCTGTCTGTTTGAGAGATTTTTTCTAAAAGACTGATGTTCTCTATTACAGAGCTGCTGCTTTAAAGACACATTATTTCTAAAACTGAAGTTTGGGGTGTCACCAGCTGTGGAAACCAGACCTGGTATTTCATGTAATAAGTGCCAGTTCTTTTTAATAATTTCCGTATACTTATTGATGTCACTTGCAAATCTAAAAACTATTCTAAACTTATTTCTATCAATACTTGTATCATAAGGTATACTTGTATCAGCACTGTAAGAGCTCATGTATGGTTTACATCTTGTAGATCTCAATTTCCATGCATCTGCTATCACTCTAGTGATTTCTGAGCTAGAATAGCCTCTTGTTTAAAATTCGTCTTGTAACTTACTTAAAGCAACTACTTCCTCTTCATCATTATTATGTAGGCGTAGGGTTCTATAAACTTGTCCTTTGAGGACATTTCTAGGTATGTATCTCGGGTGCATGCTTGACCTGTGCAGACAGGCATTGGTTCTTGTAGGTTTGTGATAAATACTGGTTCTTATCTGCTTTAAATCAGTAAGGGTGACATTCACATCCAAGAAATCAACACATGTATCAGAAAAAATAAAAGTAAACTTCAAAAAGTCTGTAGTACTATGCAGGTAATCAATGAAATTACTGATATTTTCACCATGCACTTTCCACAAGACAAAAACATCATCCACGAAACGGATGTACCAGAGAATGTAGCCGAAAAATGGGTTAACATCTGACAAAACATATTGTTCTTCCCATCGTACTAGTGATAGATTGGGGTAGCTGTTTGCACACAAAGTGGTACACAAGGCTGCACCTTTAATAATTTAAATACAGAAGAATATAGGGCTCTACATGAATTGCAGGATTTACATTCTCTTATTATTAAACAAGCAGATAAAGGTGGTAAAATTGTATTAATGGACAAAGATTTATATGTTAACCAGATGAAGGTTTTGCTATTAGATACTTGTACCTATCAAATGCTGACAAAAACAGCTGTAATTGCTATCACTGAGAAAGTGTCTTTTTTAGTGTTTGATTTATTGATTACAGGATTAATTGATGAATCCTTATTTAATTATTTTTCAGTACAAAAACCTCTAGTTCCTAGGATCTATGGACTCCCTAAAATCCATAAACATCCCACGGTTCCTCCTTTACGCCGCATCGTATCAGGAGCAGGATGGTGCACTGAGCCTCTATCTATTTATGTAGAAGGCATTTTACATGAGTTCTTGGATAGTTGTTATACAGTTCTTGGAGACACAAAAATGTTTTTACAGCGGTTGCAAAATAGAATGGAAACCATTGATAATTATGAAGAATTTGTATTCCTTACCATGGACATTGAATCTCTTTTTACTAGTATTCCAAATGTTTGGGGTATTGATAGAATAAGAGAATTCCTCGATATGAATAAGAAGCTGACTACTAATAAGATTATGCTAGTCTGTGCACTATTGTAGATTATACTTGAAAATAACATTGTAGCCTTTCAGGATCAATTTTTTCTACAGAAGATTGGCGTGGCTATGGGCACTTCGTGTGCAAACAGCTACGCCAATCTATCACTAGATATGTTTTGTCAGATGTTAACCCATTTTTTGGCTACATTCTCTGGTACGTCTGTTTCTTGGATGATGTTTTTGTCTTGTGGAAAGGACATGGTGAAAATATCAGTAATTTCATTGATTACCTGCATAGTACTACAGACTTTTTGAAGTTTACTTTTACTTTTTCTGATACATGTGTTGATTTCTTGGATGTGGGTGTCACCCTTACTGATTTAAAGCAGATAAGAACCAGTATTTATCACAAACCTACAAGAACCAATGCCTGTCTGCACAGGTCAAGCATGCACCCGAGACACATACCTAGAAATGTCCTCAAAGGACAAGTTTATAGAACCCTACACCTACATAATAATGATGAAGAGGCAGTAGTTGATTTAAATAAGTTAAAGGCAATAAGAGGCTGAAATCATAGCTCAGATAGCAGAAGCATGATAAACGAGATCTAAGCAATGAGTATGACATCACACGGTGCATACATGCTGATACAAGTATACCTTATGTATACCTTATTGATTTTTAATAGTTTGAATAGTTTTTAGATTTGTAAGAATAATCAATAAGTATATCGGAAATTATTAAAAAATTATGGATGAAATTACATGAAATACCAGGTCCACAGGTCTGGTTTCCACAGCTGGCAGACACCCAGTTTTAGAAATAATGTGTAGCAGCAAAGCAGTAGCTCTGTAAGTATCAGAGAATATCTCTTTAGAAGAAATCTCTCAAAAAGACAGGGCACCTTCCCCGCAGACCTTGTGCTGCTTGTCAGCATAGTGTCAATAAAATGAGTACATCTATCCTGTGAAATGTTTTTTTAAAAATTATACTAATTATTATGATTTATGTTGAGTGTTCTTTGTTTATTTTTTTTTTTGCCAGCTATGCCATGCTACCAAATAAGGCAAAACAAATAGAGGCTTAAAGAAGATAAAGCCGCAGAACATAAACAAGGACATAATGAACCAGAAGCAATCAAATGCTCTAGCTAATCATATCCTGAATACAGACAGTTTGGTTTGTTTTATTTTTTTAATCTTAACACAAATAGTAAGTAAGGGAGGTGGTGTAGTGGTGAACACACAAAACCACAAGAACAAATTAGAACAATGGAGACATATATTACAAGCAGATAGATATCCTGGTTTGAATAGCTTACCCTCATTCACCCTCACCTTAAGGCCAGGCGCCTTTAAACACTAAAAGTTTTTTTTTTTATATATATATATTTTTTTTCATTGTACTATTATGGCTATATATGTGTGTGTATATATATATATATATATATATATATATATATATATATATATATTTTTTTTTTTTTTTTTTTCAGGATGATACCTTTTAAAAATATTTTTTTTTTTTTAAATATTATTGTTTTTATATATTATTGTGTGTAAATGCACACCTTTCTATACAATTTATGTATTTTTCTTGTATGGATATTATATATGGTTATATGTTAGTGGAGTAATATCTCTTTAAATTGTGATGTCATACTAATTGTCCTAGTATTTAAATCTTTATTTTACATGTAGTGATGTGATGTGATGAAGCAACATTAAGTAAGCTTACCGTTTGTCCTCTGCAATAAAGCACAAGCACAGAGGACTGATTTGTGCAACTTAACTTTGGTGCCTTTACTTTTTGTTTGTTGTTGTTGTTTTTGGGCACCCTCAGTGTACCTGCAGCATTTTGTTTTTGCATCTTAAACATAGCTGAGTTGGTTTGGTACACCACGGTACCAGGTTTAATGTTGCTCAAATGTAGCTGGTAGGTGTGTAAAAGCATAGCACATTTCTACATATCCATTACAGACACAAGCTAGAGTTACGTATGTCCTGCAGTAGGTGTGGGAATTGGAATAAAGGGAAAAGAAAATAATTTTTTATTTTCACAATGATAATGATTATTTTATCATGATCTCTGCTGTGTTCAGCTAACCTCTGTTAACCATTGCTAAGCCATGATAAGCACTGCTACAACAATCTCTGTTTAAGGACTGCTTGGCTGCTCTTAGCTGGTTTGTACACTGCTAAGCATTGGCAGTTTAAGCACTGCTCAGCTCAGCTAAGCTGGTTTGAGCTGTGTCAAGCGACATGCCACATTTTTAAAAATAGCCCAATGGTGTGTAAGGGCAAGTAAGCAGGCTATATTAAGTTCAACAGGTGGAATACAGCATAACCCATTGGAGTTTGAACTGTGCAGGAACTATGGCAGATTTTGGAGAGGATGCACATTTCCGGATGCAGCGGTGGGGCATTCTGGGTCTAGGGTAATGGTTGGACTCCTAGTGAAAGACCATGAACACCAGCTGCTGCAGGGCCATTTCTGGGGATTGGAGTACAAGGTGGAGGCTTGGACCAGTTGGCAAGTGATCTCACCAGTGCTGCAGGTATCTTTCGCACAGGTGAGTAGGTCTGTCACCATTATGATGATCTGAAGCATTGTAGGAGGGGACTTCTAGACACCTGGATTGGGGGTGCTCGAGATGGGAATGCTCCACAAGTTTGTAAGTACTGTTAGCATTGTTTTACCAATACCTAATCTGAATGTGTGATAGACAGGTATGCATAATAGTGTGCTTCTCTCCCTACAGCTTCAGAGGAGAGAGCTCGCAACCTAGAGGCCCATACAGGGCACCTGGCCAGGTTGTACTGTGAGTGTGATGAGTACAGATTAATGTGCAATCTATAGTACAATACACAAAATGGCATAATTCAATCACTGCCAGTAGATACATACAGTACAGAGTTGTGTATTGCAATGAATGTGGACATAGGCCTGTACTCCAATAACTGACTACTGCCAAGTATAGTGCAATAAAGATCAAAGCATGAAACGTGATAATGTTAGTGAAATAAAGTTTCTACTGCAATAATTGTGGAATTACAGCTGTATTGCAACACCTGCATTATATCAACTGTTGTTTAATAAAGACTCAAAAATATAACAATAACTGCATGAAGGCACCCCTAATAAAACTGTGTTGTGCAGTATGTGTGTAACTAGGGCTGTTATTCATGAAATTGAGTATGACATCTACTCTGAAATAAAAACACAAAGAATACCACTAACTGACTCAAGGTTAGCTAAGAAAAGGTGTTATGCTAAACTGTAGATTAAGAGCAATACCAGGAGCACCCAAGGTATATTGTGTATATCAGAATTGTCTTGTGTTAACCATTGCATTTCAGCTATATGCATTCCTGCTTCAAGGTATGGTGCTGCAGGCAAGTGTGAAACTGTAATAGCTGTAGACTGCAAATATACTGGCTGCAACTGCGTGTGGGTCAGGTAGCCAACCCATGGTTTGTACATGTCACAGATATTTCCACCCACTAAGAGTTTAATGTGTACACCTACATTCTATGTATTAATGTACAGTTTACTTAGTATTTCTGTCATGCATGAATCTCATGCATGTGTCTTTAACTGTCACTGCAGTCTTGTATAAAACTGTACTACTATTACCAGCTCATAGTTTGTTTCCAGGTGAGCTCTAAGAAAATATCAGTCAGTCAGTTGTCAGCAGGGCCTCAGTAGCTCAGTTTAACTGTTGTGTCTGATGTACATTTTGTCACACACAGATCAGTGACAAGTACTAATAAATATTACTGAACCAGTTGTGTATTGTTAACAGATGTTCTCCCCAGAGGAATTACAGGTAAATGAGTGCTGTAGCCCTTATTATGGGTTAATAATTTGTGTGTTCAGATATAACAGATTGTTAGCATTGTTCAAGAATGTGATAAGACATCATAAAATAAAAGCAACAACTACAAAACTAACAAAAGAGAGTACAATAAATAAAAGGTATAATCTTGGTATGGCTGTATGCCTGCTGTGTCTGTGAATGTTTGCTGATGGTCTTACCCCATGCCTGACAAGGACAGCATGATAGTTGTTTACTCTCTGTACTGTAACTGTTGTGTAATCCCTGTGTCACAGATCTGTCATCAGCATGATTATGTCAATAGCACAGACACACTTCATCAGTCCACAGAACACCTTGGTAGTTATATAGGTCCTCAAAATAGCAGCACGCTATTGAAGAAGAATTAGGGTGTTTGGAGTATTGTTGGCAAGTAAAATTAAATGCTAGTTTTCCACCAGGATTAAATAATAGGGAAGAGTTTATAATGTATTTAAAAAGGAAGGGGCTGAAGCATTGATTTTATATGATTTTATATGATTTTATATGGTACTGCAGTGGTGGTGCTGCGGTAGCATTGTCGCCTCACAGTTAGACGTTGCCTGTTCGATTCTCAGTTAGAGCGTCTTCTGTGTGTCGACATGCGTGAATGGGCATTCCTTCATTGAAGGTTGTGCATTAGGCCCGGCAAGACAGCACGTAAAAATCTACTGCCAATCATTAGCAGACCGGAGTTCCGCTGTGGCGACCCCTAACCGGGAAAAGCCGAAAGACACAACAACAACAACATATGATTTATTTTATATGCTTCATGTATGAATTATATATGCATTTTTATATGTTTCATGAATGATTATTTAGGATAGTTGATATATATTGTGAAGCTTATATTTATACTATGAAATATTGTTAAATGCTGGTTATATAATGTAATACTGCATTTTTAAAATATAATAGGCAATTGATTTTTCAAGTAGGTAATTACGTATTAATTATATAAATTGTGTGTTTTTTAAGACAAAGCCTTAGTCTGAAGAAGTCTCCTGTTAAGGAGACAAAAGCGTTTACTACTGGCTTTGAATGTACTACTGGCATTGAATTTGGAATAAAGTGTTTGCTTCATCCTGACACAGCTTTATTTTTTGGGTTAGTTATATAGGTCCACCTGACATGTAATATTAGTTGTGTACCTGTAGGTGTTACTGCATAGCCCATACTGTCCCATGTGGACAGCTTGAGAGGTATATATGTGCTACAGCAGCTATAGGGCACTGTTATACTTAAAGGAAAGGCAGACCTGTAGAGTATATAACAGGACTGTTACAAACTATATAGCCTGTACTGGCATTAATGGACTATATTTCTCTCACCCCCCACCCCTTATCTTCATCATAATTTATTATTGTTATACATTGGTTATGGTTTACTATTAACATATGTTGGTCTCTAAACATTATATTGGGCCTTGTGTTTTATTATTGTTATGTATTAAAATGGTTGCATACTAACATATCTTGTTTAATTACCTATGTTGTTGGCCTTATGCCATAACTGTTACTGGCATGCTGTTACCATACTGACTGTTATCTTACTTATTGTTATGTTCCATATACTATACAATGTTATGTTACTGGATTATTTTCAATGTTCTGGGATGCTGTTATAACTAACTAAATGGTTTGTTCATTACTAACCTATACACATTGAAATACCTCAACACGACAGCATGACAGGGAAGGCTGGTTCCTGATGATCCACCTAACCTACCTCAGCCAGCCGTGGCACCAGGTCCCAGCACATCTGGGACCCAAGCCGTTGGTTCCCCCTCCACTGGCCCTGTATCACCTATGGGTGGAACCGCCTCTGGGGAGTGGTCCTGTCCCCCCCTGGAGCAGGGGTGGAGGGGGTTTGTCACCCATGATCAGCTACTAGTGATGGTGCACAGGATAGTTCATTGTGGGTATGAGCAATGCCTGCACCAGATTGATGGCAGATTTGCCAACCTGGAAAGGCCTGATGGCACTGACGCCCAGCTTTCAGCACAACCACCTTCGGGGCAGTGAAGGAGCAGTGTTGACTGCCCATAGGTGGACGGCTCAGTCCCACTGCTGGTGTCTCGGGGCATATGTACGTCTGATTCCACAACACCCTCCCCATCCAAGGTGTTTACCCCCCTCATGTATCACACACTGCCCCTGTATTCTGTCTTGTCTGTCTTATCTGTCAGCAAGTGCAACTTCTCCTGCTCCACTTACCTCCCCACACATACCTATATCCCTTCTCCAACATTCCGCTCTCTCCTTAAAAAAAAAAAAGGGCTCTTGTCCCACAAAAAAAAAATCACCCCATACATAGCTCTCCATTTCACACACGTGTCCACTGGACGCAAGTAATTATTACATTAATTAATGAACACATTTACATTACCCTCACCCCTCTCTCTGGGGTGTGAGGCTCCAAATTCCAAATTCTGTAAAACCTGCACAGCTGTTGCTGTAGAAGAAATGGAAATTTATGGTCCTTTCCTAAACCCTTTCTGCACAACTCTGCCTGCCTTTCAGTATGTTTTTCCCCCTGCTTACCCCCAGTTCTCCACTTTCCTATCACCTCCTTTTTCTTTTTTTTTTTTTATTAGCACGGGTTTGAGCGGAGTTAAGTGGCATGCCACACAAACCCTCTTAAACCTGCTTAAAAGTGCCTTAATCATCTTATATGTTTCTCACAATGCTAGGCACATCTGTAAAATAATCACCCCTGTCACATCTTGAACCTGGGCCCCTGTCAATTTCAGCAAAGTACATTAGCCCACTAGACTACTAAATCTGAATTAAAACAGGTGTTTCCACCAACATGTTATGATTGCCACTGACACACTGCAAGTACATATAATGGGAAAATTGGCAGTGTACTTGGGACTGTGATGCAGACACTACACCAGTACACAGCCAAATAAATAGCAATGGATGTATATGAGGCCTGAGATAGCAGGTATAGCTGTCAACTGTACAGACTATTGCAGAATGTCCACAGTTGTGCCCCCTAGTTTTGGCATGGTTTTCACTAAAACATATCTGTCTGTTAAAGTACTGGCAAGTCATTAAAGATTGAGGTTAGAAAATCATGACAGACATTTGAGTGTCACATGTCATACCCATCAGAAAACACATGCTAAGGCAATTCCTGTGTCACAGACTGTATGCATGCACATATATCTTGCAAATCCACCTGCTGCAGCATTCAATAGCTCAGTCTGTTAAATGCCATGCATGCAGTACATTTTGCCACTGACAGTCCTCACTGTGATACACTTTAATTACATCTTGTGAATACAGCAAATAATGACCAAGTCATGCAATTTTAACTAAAAATGTTTGCTGCTACTGAATTAACTGCTACCCATGTTAGCAAGTCAAAGGCCTGTAGGTAGGGACACACTGCACATATTTGTATAGCCTACCTATATGTCGCCTATTACTCTCTGATTGGCACTGTTACATAACAGATGTACCTTAAGCACATGCCTTGACTGGACTGTTATGGGTGCCCTTACCCTGGCTCTGCTGTAACGACAGAGTGGACACTGCTCCCTCAGTGACACATACAGCTTGCTGTCCACCAATGTTTTCACACTCCCCACTATGAGTCCTTAGCAAAAAGCGGCAGCTGCAGCCTGTAACATATGCAGCTGTATGTTAAGCTACCTGCTACAGAGCTACCATACCTCACAACCCCCTAGAACAAGAGATCCACACAGCCCCCATACATAAAAGGGTGGGGGTCAAAGGTCAAGTGACAGGGACATGTGTCACAGTCTGCCCCTACAAACATACAGAGCTGAAAGACCAGCATGGGTATGATATCTGACACTCACATGTCTCTTTCCCCTTACTGTCCTGAACCGACAATGTTTAAAACTAAACTGCCAGATAAACACAAAATCATTTAAGAATGGCCAAACATAGCATAGAAAACTGTGGACATACCTGATAAATCTCAACAGTGAACAGTGTTTGTATCTACCCTCTGTGATGCTGTAGTCTCCACACCTCACTAATGTTCATCTCACAGACTAAGAAAGGTGATCTTGAGGATTTGTTCACAAAAGGATTACATCACTCTACCAGGTATGTAATACAAGTCCCCATATAATGGGATGCAGATGGGAGGATACAGTTATGAGGACTAGGCCTGTAGTACATCACTGGGAATGACATGTTGGTGATAGTCTGCTGTCCAACACTTCCTGCTGTGACTTAAATCACAGCTGTGGCCATCTCACTCCCTCCTACAATGATCGGCTCCTGTACGAATGCTACTGGAGTATGTGTTATAAATATTGACAGTAAGTAAGGGTGGACACAGCTGTCATATCACATGATTCAGCTCCTCTCAGTCTGTGAATGTCACACAGAAATAGTTCAGACATTGTAAAGGTGTCCCTGTCTGTCCCTGATGTACTCTGGGTAGGTCACTGTTTTGTTAACATTTGTATCTCATCGCTTGAGAGCTATGGCTAGAATACCTGGCAATTCCCTACAACAGGAATTCAGGTCATAGCCATTATTAGTGGGGGGGGGGGGCAGGCCCAACCTCAGTGACAGAGTGTACATATTGGTCATACAAAGTAAGGGTATTAATACAGTAACAGATATTACTGTAGCATAACTATTTTCTGAGGGTTCTGGCATGTGACAGCCAGATTCTCTACATTTTGAGAACAACCATCAATTATTGTCCAACCATTTGCCAGGCAGCCACATGTTTGTGGCAAAAAGACCACATATATCAGGCACACATGCACATTCCCAAACATCTGTGTACTGGAGAAGTAGGATGTCTACAGGGAAGATACCCTACAGCACATTTGCATTGCTGTCTGTCATTGTGGCACACTGATGTTGCTGGACTTTCCCAATATAGTTGTAATAACACATACCTGTTTTCTGACAGTGGCTGTATGCCATGGTACTGGGATGTTGCCCATAGGGGGCACACCACAGTAGACAGCATTGATGAGTGTGGAGACATACAACACACTCTGTCACAGCAGACAGGGACATAACCAGTATTGCTACTATGTTGCTGATAGTCACATTTATAGTGTGTTGATAGACTGCGGGTTTTGACGTGGAAGGTAACAGTGGATAGTGCAGGCCAATTTGGATGTTCAGGGGCTGTAAATAATGGAAAGCAATGTATGTGGCCCTGTGATGTGTTACCTTGTCTTGTCTTTCAGGAAGGATGTACAGACAGAGGCACCCCCCCCCCCCATTTTCAGTCGCTGAAAATAATGTTATCCTGGATGGCCTCAGACTGCATCACAACATTCTGCTGTCCAGGAGTCACCAGCATTGTCAACAACATGCAGCACTGCGTGCTGACCTCACTACAGCAATCAAACAAGTAGGGCTACAGGACAGAACCTATGAGCAGGTCCGACACCAGGCAACAGATATGGTCAATGCTGTACAACAAAGGGCTGCCGCTGTGGCCAGGGACCATGGTGATACAGCTGGAGGGCCTGCTGCAGAACAACCACACTCAGCCACAGAAGAATTCCTGGCAAAGCTGTGATGAACCACCAGTTTCCAAGCATCCATCACCCCATACATTGTGGAGGTGGGTGCCACAGTATCCACAGCAGAGAAGCATCCAGGTAAGCATCCTGTGTTCATGACTGTAATACTGCATTAGTCATTGTGCAGCCCCTGCATATCAGTACATGGGTGTCGGGTTTATTTGTATGGGGGTTGTTTTAACGCACAGTTGTGCACACAAATTCAGAATGTCAGCAATGTAGGGAGTATCACATTACCTACTGTACATGTTGATATACACACATATTATCCTGTAACAAAGCCACATTTGGTATTGCTGACAAGACCTCTCCCTCAAATTTCCATAGGTATGTCAGGTGTGGCCGGAGTCTAAGGTCCTGTACCCGGTAAGTGTGATACTGTTGTTTTATGGATCAGATATACCCTAAGAATGTTAAGGGCTGCCATTTTGCCATAGACACAACTGATATGCTTAGCCAGAGTACAATTCTTTCATGTTCAATTTTGGAGGGGTTAACTGAAGTGCATTGAATCAGTAATCACAGTTCTGTATCTGAAGGAGCAGTAACACATTTGCACTTAGTTTGGAGAAGGTCCATGCAGTCTGGTATACAGGGGGCAATCACTCACAGATGCCTGCTCTGACATAGTATGGAGGTGGTACATACCTGAGGCAGTGATACTATAACTGGCATAGTATGCTCAAGACAGGTGCACTGTGTTTTAGGTGAAGGTCTATCACATACACTGACATATTACTTATCTTACAGGTGTATAGTACTGGCAACATTAACCAGATGTAGCTGCAGTACGTGTTATAAAGGGGCTGTCTTGTCTGTGTATGTTGTAGTTTGCTTATGTGTTGTGCATGGGATCAGAAATAAGATGTGGTATATGTAATGCAGTTGTGGCACCTCACCTTTATGTGTGTGTGTGTGTGTGTGTGTGTGTGTGTGTGTGTGTGTGTGTGTGTGTGTGTGTGTGTGTGTGTGTGTGTGTGTGTGTGTGTGTGTGTGTGTGTGTGTGTGTGTGTGTGTGCATGTATTACCATACACAATAGTGCATAATAGTGCAGGTAGTACTTTATTTATTTTGTCTTCCTCCTCACAGGTGACCATAGGGGTTGGTGTGTGTCCCCGTCACAACCTGATATCAGTGTCTCATCAGACTCTGTTGATGATGGTGGCCATACTGAGGCACAGATGGGACTGGTGGGGGCTGAATCTGTCCCATGGGTTGACATCTCATTTTCTCCCCCATTGTCCCCACACACAGTCAGTATGCCCACACATAACCTGTCCCCTGTGGCCACAGATATTGGACAGAGTGTGGTGGCATGTGTGGTGGCATCAAGCAGGAGAGAGTGGCAACTATGGCATCAGTGAATGTAGACCCTAGCCATAGCCAGAGAGCTGGTGAGGTTCCACACAGGCAGATTGACAGGGTTGCTTGGAGGAGGACTACTGCTCTTCCACCACCTGTCACAGGTGTCACATCACAGGTCACTACGCATGTTTTGGTCCATCATGGAGGCACAGGCATGTTCCAAATGCAACACCAGATGGATGCTCAGGCTCATGGATGCAGCTCAGTCTGACATCTGTGACTCCCTCCACCACATTGGTGACACTGTGGATCATTTCAATGATGTAGTGGACAGACGGTGGAGCGAGACATTGTCAGTCCTTGACTGCACATTGTCTGTGCTAGAACATCTGGTGGGAGTTGGGCATCGGATATGTGGACGTAGGTCAGCAACACCATCTGCTGAGGGTCCATGTGGCCATGTCACTCACATTCCTGTAATGGCAGTACCTCCAGTACTACAGAAGATAGTGTGCTGTCCACACCATGACATGGCAGGCCATGAGTATGTGGTCCTGGGTGGTCCTGTGAGGGACACAGTCCCAGCAGACACCAGTCACCATCAGCAACTAGCACCGCATCTGACCCTGAGCATGGTGGTGCCAGGGCCACTCCTGGCAGAGCAAGGTCCCATGTTTGTGGTCAGAGACAGTGAACTGTCTACTCTGCCATGTATGGTCCACAGAAGTCCACATCTAGGGCTAGCAGCTGGCTTGACTGTGTACACGCACACATTCAAATATCACTGTCATATGCAGGTCACCAGCAGACACACACAGCACCTTTCCATGGCTCAGCTGACCAGCATTCCTTCCTGACTCACACATACGATGTTAACTGCTTGGCACAGCCTAGGCCTATGGTACCCCACACTACATCCTGTGCATGTGATGATACCTGTGGTACATCCCTGCCATCCATATCATTGATGCAGGAACATGCAAATATGTGTCTGATGCACAGGGTGACTATATTGCATTACATGACGTTTTTTAGTGCAGTAGTGTTATGCCATGACAGGGGATCTATGCTGGCATATGTTATGAGTACACATCCAAGTGTTTGTACCTTTGTTCCGTGATGTTAGATCCATGATGTTAGATTGGTGGTAGTGGTGCAGAATGACAGGTGTCTCTCACAACTGTGTATGCTTCTGCTCCAAGGTTCTGAATGGCTATGCTGTGGAGACTTGGCAGCAATACAGTGGCTCTGGATGGCATGACAGCACAGTGGGAATATGACATCAGCGAGGTACAGCTGTATATGTGCATGGTTACCTAGGTGTGTATGTGTAGAACAGTGTGTCAAAGCAATGGGGGCAGACAGCGTAATCCTGCATGGAGACTCCGTGACAAGGCATGCTACCCTTGATAAGTGTCACCTGGGTGTTCTCTACCTACAAATATAGGTGGTGGCAGATAAATTTATGCCTAGGTTGATGTGGTCTATTTCGGGCCAGCAGCTAGTCACACGGCCTTAAAATTTATAACCATTGCTCACAGGCACACTGCTGCAAGGGGATATATTCACACACACACAC
>NC_056741.1:1002243574-1002246074 GCF_019279795.1 Protopterus annectens | reverse complement strand
CTAAGCACTGCAGAGCAGCACACAAACCCATGCCACTGATATAAACAATGTTCAGCAGTCCGTGGCCACACCACCATGGATGGGAACACTCAGCATAGCTCAAACCAGCTAAAACATGCTCCCTGCAGTTAAACAAAGCTTAACAGCAATGGACACATCCCCCCTGCTTAGCTGAGTGGCATGTCAAGCAAATTGGTGCCACTGCACTCAATCAGCTTAAACACATAGTGACACACCCCATTTTGATGTCAGCTAGCTCTTCTGTGGACAACAACATGGTTCTGGGGCTACACAAATGTTATCTGCGGACACAGTAGCCCGTTTTTACTATTCAGTAACCCCATCTCATTTGCATACAGATCTGTGCACACAACTTGGAGTGCCTGCAGGGCCCTATAATGCATTATTCTCACATATTTCTTATTTCTAGTTTTTAAACTTTTTAATATATATTTTTTTTGCATAACGGCACCTTTGTGCACTGTTGCTTGCTACACAAATGTAATATGGGTATTAAAAATAAATAAGTTATATTACATTATTTTGCATCATCCTTGGACACACAAGGCATAGTTTTGCACATACCTGTGCCTACTATGCAACTTATGACCTAAATGGGCTTTTACAGCCCCTGTTCCATTTTTACTTTTTTGTACATAGAAAGTTTCCGTGTACACTTTGGACACCAACACAGGGTCTGTAGGACTGCCTATCTGCTTGCTGGATCACTCCAGCACCCTCATTTGCATGCAATTCACCTGCTTATAAGGTGATTTACTTGCCACAGACACTTTCATGTCCGCACACTTGTGCACACCCCTCTGCTCTGTTTACTGTATCACACAGCCGCTTACTTCCATGTAAGCTCCATACCACTATGCCTACGTGAAAAATCACTCCATGTAGGCTTTATTGAATTCCTCCCATTATCTCTACCTCCTTTTCCTACTTTTAATTTAACAATATGAATTAATTCAACAGAGCATAGTGTTAGATGCCATAATGTCAGAAAAAGTAGTCTATCGATATACTGAAGTGTTGAAACATAGATATTAGAAAAGTCATTGCAGTCTATAACTTTTGCTGAGCAGAGAGTCAGAGGCAAGTGTTCAGATACTCTGAGGCAAATTGTGAGACACATAAAGAAGACAATAAAAAGGAAAAGATTCCGTATACTGAGAGGCAAGAAATTCCTACAGAGTGCTGTAATTATATTCTGGTTGAGTCAAAACAGTAATCAGAAGAAAACGGTCATATGCATCAGAATCATACACTTACCCATACACTAGGTAAATGATCAAGGAATGGATAACTCCAACTCATGGATCATAGTAAGATTTTACTGGCCAGGTATGATGAGAGAAGTTGAAAACTTTGCTGGCTCACATTATCCCAATTCAAGCTTTGAAACTCCTCTGTTTCCAACTCCTGTTACAGAGGTACCATGTAACTGTATTGTTAGGGTTCTGTTGGGCCATTGGTAAAATCCAGCAATGGGTTTCAATATATGTTATTTATTTTGGAGTATGTAACTAAGTACCCTAAAGCTAGGGAACTCATCTTATTATTTTCCAGAGTAGGGATATCCAATGAACTATTCTCTGACTAGAGGATTCTATATTAATAACCTCAACATACCATCCCCAAACACATGGATTAGTGGAACATTTTAATCAAACCTTACAGTTCATGTTAAAAAATTGATGAAGAGAGGGATATATAGACTATAATACCAACTACTTTTGTTTGCCATTAGAGAAGCTTTGACAACTTGACACAAGTTCAGTTCTTTTGAGATACTATATGAGTGGCACCATCATTGACTTTAAGTTATTGACAAATAAACTTGGGAAGAAGAGAACCACTATACATACTCTTTTAAAAGTGCTGTAGACTTCTATACTACCATATAAGGTAGGTTGAAAGTACTGATGCCCATTGGGTGAGAAATTCAAAATTTGACACCAGGTGTAGTTTTTGCTAGCCATTACAAACAGTAGAAAACGTAATGGTGTAAGCTTGCATGGTTAAACAGATTGGTTAGAGTAAACCAGAACAGATACACCCTATCAATGATTTCAAAATTTGAAAAGAAAGTGCAGTCTTCTATTGTCTAAGCCACAGAAACAAATTTCTATTTAACTAGTCAGTATATATATATATATATATATATATATATATATATATATATATATATATATATATATATATATATATATATATAGGTTTCCCCTAATCTTGTGAGACTATGAAAAAGAGTAAATAAATATAATAAATAAATAGTTTTTCAAAACTACCTGTCAGAACAAGCCTGATTCTGCACCAAACTGAGACAATTCCAGAGGGAAAGGTTAACTTAAAACCTAAGAATGTCAGCGTCACAGAGAAATGCTGTGTGAGATGAAGTACAAGAATGTTTTAGGGGAGTGATAAAGGAGTCAGAATGCAACAGGAATAGTTCTGTAGTGTTAGTCCCACAGACTGATGGAACATTTAGGTT